>NC_138769.1:14978049-15053049 GCF_965119305.1 Pelophylax lessonae
TATCTTGTGTATAAATCCCAGATCTTGTGTATCAATCCCAGATCTTGTGTATCAATCCCAGGTCTTGTATATCAATCTCATAATTTATGTATAATGCACCTAGGAATAATAGTACCCTTAGAGAGTACAACATTGGGGGTGCAGTGTTGGACAGCACTACAGAGGAAAAAGATATGGGGGTACTTATTTTAGATGATTGCAAAATGAGCAAACAGTGTGACCAGGCATTAGGGAAAGCAAAAATAATTCTAGGATGCATCACTAGAGGGATCACCAGCAGGAGGAAGGAGGTTTTGATTCCTCTATATAGTTCTTTCTATCACTATAGGGATCTCCAGCAGGAGAAGGAGATCCTGATACCTCTAAATAGATCTTTATATCTCTAGAGAGGTCACCAACAGGATGAAGGAGATCCTGATTCCTCTATATAGATCTTTATATCACCAGAGGGGCCACCAGCAGGAGGAAGGAGGTTCTGATTCCTCTATAAAGAGCTTTATATCACACTAGGGATCATCGGTAGGAGGAAGGAGGTCCTGATACCTCTATATAGATCTTTATATTACTAGAGGGATCACCAGCAGGAGTAAGGAGGTCCTGATACCTCTATATAGATCTTTATATTACTAGAGGGGTCACCAGCAGGAGGAAGGGGGTCCTTATTCCTCTATAAAGAGCTTTATATCACAATAGGGATCATAGGTAGGACAAAGGAGGTACTGATTCCTTTATATAAATCTATATATCACTAGAGAGGTCACCAGCAGGAGGGAGGATGTCCTGATTCCTGTAAATAGATCTTTATATCACAATAGGGATTGCCGGTAGGAGGAAGAAGTTCCTGATTCCTCTATATAGATATTTATATGATTAGAGGGGTCACCAGCAGGTGGAAGGATTCCTGATTTCTCTATATAGATCTTTATTTAACTAGGGGGGTCACCAGCAGGAGGAAGGAGGTCCTGAGTACTCTATATAAACCTTTATATCACTAGAGGGATCACCAGCAGGAGGAAGGAGGTCCAAATTCCTCTATATAGATCTTTATATTACTAGAGGGGTCACCAGCAGGAGAAAGGAGGTCCTGATTTCCCTATGTAGATCTTTATGTCACTGGAGGGATCACCAGCAGGAGGAAGGAGGTCCTGATTCCCCTATATAGATCTTTATATCACTAGAGGGGTCACCAGCAGGAGGAAGGCGATCCTGATTCCCCTATATAGATCTTTTTATCATTAGAGGGATCACCAGCAGAAGGAAAGAAGTCCTAATTCTGCTATATAGATATTTCTATCACTGGAGGGATCACCAGCAGGTGGAAGGATTCCTGATTTCTCTATATAGACCTTTATATCACTAGAGGGGTCACCAGCAGGAGGAAGAAGGTCCTAATTCCTCTATATAGACCTTTATATCACTAGAGGGGTCCCCAGCAGAAGGAAAGAAGTCCTAATTCCTCTATATATACATTTATATCACTAGAGGGATCACCAGCAGGAGGAAGGAGGTCCTAAGTCCTCTATATAGATCTTTATATCACTAGAGGGGTCACCAGCAGGAGGTCCTGATTCTTCTACAAACTGTAGATCTTTAGTGAGACCTTGTTTAGAATACTGTGTCCAGTTCTGGAGAGTGGAGACCTCACTTACAAAAAGATATTGTGGAGATAGAACAAGTCCAGAGACGGGTAACAGAAATGTTGGAAGGTCCGGAGAATAAAACATGTCAGGAGAGACTTCAGGAACTTAATATGCACACTCTGGAGGAAAGAAGGGAAAGGGAAGACATGACTGAAACCTTTAACCACTTGCCGACCGCTCACATTGAGCCTACTGCGGGAAAGTGGTTCGTTATCGTCCAGCGACATAGACCTACGTCGCTGGACTCCTCCCCTTGTGGGCGGTGCACATGCGCCTCCGGAGGCTCGCTCCCGCTGTATTCAGTCACAGCGGGAGTCGGGCCAGCGGAGGAGCGGCGGTGATCACCGTCACTCTTCCCCGATCGTCGGGGATCGAGTGTGGAGATCCGCCCATTTGTGTAAACAAAGCGGGCAGATTTCCTAAGTGACAGGCAGGGACAGATTGCAGGATTCAGCATAGCTGAACCTGTGATCTGTCCCTGTGTCACACAATCCCCTCCCCCCACACAAGTCAATAAGCACCAGGAATACATTAACCCCTTGATCACCAATAAAAGTTAACCCCTTCCCTGCCAGTGTCATTTTTACAGTAACAGTGCATATTTATAGCACTGATTACTGTAGTAATGTCACTGCTACCCCCAAAAGTGTCAAAAATGTCAGTCAAGGGTCCGATCTGTCCGCCACAATGTTGCAGTCCCGCAAAAAATCGCAGATCGCCGCCATTACTAGGTTAAAAAAAAAACAATATAAATGACAAATTTCCCGTAGTTAGTAGCTGCGATAACTTTTGCGCAAACCAATCAAAATACGCTTATTGCGATTTTTTACCAAAAATATGTAGCAGAAAACAAATTGGCCTAATATGTTAAAAAATTTTGATTTTTAAATTTTTTGGGGGGGAATTTCATATAAAAAAATGTGAAAAATATTGTTATTTTTTTCAAAATTGTCGCTCTTTTTTTGTTTATAGCGCAAAAAGTAAAAATCGCACAGGTGATCAAATACCACCAAAAGAAAGCTCCGTTTGTGGGGAAAAAAAAGAGATAAATTTAATTTGGGTACAGCATCGCATGACCGCGCAATTGTCCATTAAAATAACGCAGTGCCGAATCGCAAAATATGGCCTGGTCAGGAATGGGGTAAAACCTCCCGGTCATAAAGCGGTTAGAAATACGCTCATTGAGAATTTTTTTGTCAAAGACATGCAGCTAAATACATTTTGGCCTAAATATATGACAAAAATTGAATATATTGGATATTTTTTAACTGTCAAAGTATAAAAATATTGTTATTTTTTCAAAATTGTCGCATTTTTTTATTAATATCGCAAAAAATGAAAAGCGCAGAGGTGATCAAATACCCCCAAAAGAAAGCTCTGTTTGTGGGAAAAAAAAGACGTCAATTTCATTTGGGTACGGCGTTGCATGACCGCGCAATTGTCCATTAAAGTAACGCAGTGCTGAATCGCAAAATATGGCCTGGTCAGGAATGGGGTAAAACCTTCCGGTCATAAAGCAGTTAAAAATACACTCATCGAGAATTTTTTTGTCAAAGACATGTAGCTAAATACATTTTGGCCTAAATATATGACAAAAAATTGAGTATATTGGATATTTTTTAACTGTCAAAGTATAAAAATATTGTTACTTTTTCAAAATTGTCGCATTTTTTTTATTAATATCGCAAAAAATAAAAATCGCACAGGTGATCAAATACTACCAAAAGAAAGCTCTGTTTGTGGGAAAAAAGGACGTCAACTTCATTTGGGTATGGCGTTGCATGACTGCGCAATTGTCAGTTAAATTCGCACAGTGCTGAATCACAAAAAGTGGCCTGGACGTAAAGCAGGAAAATCCTCCGGTGGTAAAGTGGTTAAATGCATCAAAGGGGTGAATAAGGTTTAAGAGGGCAGTATTTTCAATATGAAACCTAAATCAAGAACATGGGGACATTACCTCAAACCGACTGGAGGAAAGTTCAAAACTAATCTTAGAAAGTATTATTTTACTGAAAGGGTAGTTGGTGCTTATATAATAGACTTATATAATAGACTTATATAATAGACTTCCAGCAGAGGTAGTGAGTCGGTCAACAATAAGTGGCTTTAAACATGCTTGGGACAAACATAAATCTATGCTCAGACAAAAAAGTTGACAAAAAAAAAAAGCAAAAAAACAAACAAAACAAAACTTGTATAAAAAAAAATAAAAAAATAAAAATGGGCAGACTCGATGGACCACTTGGTTTTTTTTCTGCCGTCACTTTTCTGTGTTTCTATTTATCAATCTCAGATCTTATTTATCAGTCTCAGATCTTGTGTATCAATCTCATATCTTATTTATCAACCAATCTCATATCTTATGTATCAATCTCATATCTTATGTATCAATCTCATATCTTATTTATCAACCAATCTCAGCTCTTATGTATCAATCTCAGCTCTTATGTATCAATCTCAGCTCTTGTGTATCAATCTCAGCTCTTGTGTATCAATCTCATGTCTTATGTATCAATCTCAGCTCTTGTGTATCAATCTCAGCTCTTGTGTATCAATCTCATATCTTATGTATCAATCCAAGATTTTATGTATCAATCTCAGCTCTTGTGTATCAATCTCATATCTTATGTATCAATCTCATATCTTATGTATCAATCTCAGCTCTTGTGTATCAATTTCATATCTTGTGTATCAATCTCAGCTCTTGTGTATCAATCTCATATCTTATGTATCAATCTCATATCTTATGTATCAATCTCAGCTCTTGTGTATCAATTTCATATCTTGTGTATCAATCTCATATCTTATGTATCAATCCAAGATTTTATGTATCAATCTCAGCTCTTGTGTATCAATCTCATATCTTATGTATCAATCTCATATCTTATGTATCAATCTCAGCTCTTGTGTATCAATTTCATATCTTGTGTATCAATCTCAGCTCTTGTGTATCAATCTCATATCTTATGTATCAATCTCAGCTCTTGTGTATCAATTTCATATCTTGTGTATCAATCTCATATCTTATGTATCAATCCAAGATTTTATGTATCAATCTCAGCTCTTGTGTATCAATCTCATATCTTATGTATCAATCTCAGCTCTTGTGTATCAATCTCAGCTCTTGTGTATCAATCTCAGCTCTTGTGTATCAATTTCATATCTTATGTATCAATCTCAGCTCTTGTGTATCAATCTCAGCTCTTATGTATCAATCTCAGCTCTTGTGTATCAATTTCATATCTTATGTATCAATCTCAGCTCTTGTGTATCAATTTCATATCTTATGTATCAATCCAAGATTTTATGTATCAATCTCAGCTCTTGTGTATCAATCTCATGTCTTATGTATCAATCTCATATCTTATGTATCAATCTCATATCTTATGTATCAATCCAAGATTTTATGTATCAATCTCAGCTCTTGTGTATCAATCTCATATCTTAAATATCAATGCCAGGTATAATCCCAGATCTTAAGTATCTCAGATTGTATGTATGTATCCCATATCTTGTGTATCAATCTCAAATCCTGTGTATCAATCTCAGATCTTGTGTATCAGTCCCAAATGTTATGTATCAGTCTCAGATATTATGTATCAATTTTATATTTTAGGTAACAATTTCATATCATATGTATAAATCTCAGATTTTAGGTGTCAATCTCATTCCTTATTTATCAGCCCCAGATCTTAAGTATGAATCTTAGGTCATATGAATGTATCCCAGATCTTATGCATCAATCTCAAACCCTATGTATCAGTCTCAAATCTTATGTATCAATCCCATATCTTATGTTTTAATCTTAGATCTTTGTAACTTTACATATCTTTTTTTGTATCAATTGCTGTAGACATAAGAAGACCTTCTGAATACAGGTCATAGTAAAATAGGTGACCTCTTTTATCACATGGAGCTTCTTCCCCTCCCCCGTGTCCCCATTGTCTTTGTAATTATATGTACACTGCTTGAAGAATTCTTTAGTATTTTAGAACGTTGATTGTTGTTGTCCTGGTACTTCATTCCACTTACAGAATACGAGTGTACGCAGATATTTAAAATACTTATAAAAGCTGAACAACAACATGACTGGAACACGTTGTATTGGTACATGTAAGGTCTTTGACGTCTGTCCTTTTTCCTGTATAGATAAAAAGTTACTGAAGCTTTATTGATAAAAAAAATGATATCTCCCAGTCCATACTTATTCTGGGTCAGTGACTTCACGTATTGCGGCCAGAGGGGTGAGAAAGTTTAGAGATAAATGAGGGTAAGGCATTGGATATAAATTTTGGTAAGAATGAGTTCACATTGGTGGCAGAGGGTCAGTAAAAATAGGCAGAGTAAGAGCGCAACGCTAAAATATAATAACTATAAATCATAAAAGTCCAAATCCACAAAGGTCCATGTGAGAAGTCCAGAGGAGGTAATGATACTAATGCTGGCCATACACTAGCCAAAATATCGGGCAAACTCATTTTGGAAAAATGAAAAATTGGCGGTGAGAGCAGACGATCGTGCCATCATGTAATGACCGAATTTCAAACGATAAATCATTCAATGGACATAAATGAATTCAGTTTGTCACATATACCTAGTGCAAATAGGTCAGCCGAGAAATACATTAACCTCTCAATTTATCGATCGGCTGGCAGATTTTCAAAACCGTTCCTTCGATTTTTGGGCTCTGAAAAGTTGAAAACGATTTTCTATTTGTGCCCATTATCTGGAGGACGATTGGACCAAATGACAGATTTTCGAACGATTTTTCGGCAGGTGTATGGCCAGCATAAGGTGCAGCTACCTAGCATAAGTGTGAGGAGACCACCACCAACACCGATCACACTGCCTCCTACCCTCCAATTTAGACCCTCAAACAAAGGTCAAATACGCAGTGGGCAGCAATCCAGTGATATCTCCAGTATCAATATTCCCTCTCCAGGTTTCTCAATCGTCTCCACCAAGGCTTCCTCAATCGAATGAAGGGACAAAAGAGACACTCCTCATGGTGTAGAAATCCCAAACGGGTTTATAATATAAAAAGGACAACACTCACATTTTAGGGGCCAAACAAACTCCCCTCTTCAGGGCTCTGGTGGTATAGGTGGTAGGACTGATTGATCTGTAATTGGTGAACTACTGGGAGATGTATATTAGTATATATAATTCTTAAAGTAAAACTAAAGGCAAAAACTTTTTTTTTTAGTTTTGGATGCATTGGAGAGTGATTAGAACCCCGGGAAGTTTTTATTGCTGTCTGTACCCCCATTAACCACATAACGTCTGCCCACCGCAGACATACTGCGGCAGGCAGCCGCTGCTGGGCAAAGTGACGTAGGGGTACGTCACTCACTCAGCCGACTGTAGGGGGCGAGCGCGTGCCGCCAGAGGCGCGCTCCCGCCCCTGCTCGTTCACAGGCATCCCCGCGCGAGTGACCGGCGGGTCCGATGTCCACCGGTCACTCGCAATCTCCCGCAGGAGAGGGAGAAAGGCAGGCGGCTGATGTAAACACAAACTCCCTGACGTAAGTGCAGAGACTATGCAATCCTGCTATGTAGGATCATATGTCTCTGTGGTTACATCACAAGCCACGCCCCCCCCCACAGTTAGAATCACGCCCCTAGGGACACACTTAACCCCTTGATCACCAATAAAGTTAACCCCATTCCCTGCCAGTGTCATTTTGACAGTAACAGTGCATATGTATAGCACTGATTACTGTAGTAATGTCACTGGTACTCCCAATAGTGTCAAAAATGTCAGTCAGGGGTCCGATCTGTCCGCCGCAATGTCGCAGTCCCACAAAAAAAAGCCGCAGATCGCCGCCATTACTAGTAAAAAAAAAAAAAAACAATAAAAATGACATAAATCTTTCCCTTAGTTAGTAAATGCAATAACTTTTGCGCAAACCAATCAAAATACGCTTATTTTTTTTACCAAACATATGTAACAGAAAACAAATTGGCCTAAAATGTTAAAAAAAATGTAATTTTTACTTTTTTTTTGAGAATTTTATATAAAAATTTGAAAAATATTGTTATTTTTTCAAAACTGTTATTCTTGTTTTGTTTATAGCGCAAACAACAAAAATCGCACAGGTGATCAAATACCACCAAAAGAAAGCTCTATTTGTGGGAAAAAAAGGACGTTAATTTTGTTTGGGTACAGCATCGCACGACCGCGCAATTGTCAGTTAAAGTCACGCAGTGCCGAATTGCAAAATAGGGCCTGGTCTTTGAGCAGCCAAATCTTCTGGGGCTAAAGTGGTTAAGTAGATTCCCCCTCTCTGTTTGTGCAGTTTACTATTATCATTGAAAGTAAAAGTAAAAGAAAATCCCTAATTTTGGGTTGTCCCCAGAAAAGCAAAAAAAGGGGGAAATCTTCCAATGGGGAAACTAGTTCTAGTGACCTGGGGTTCCCCAAAGAATTCCCTTAATATGCAGAGATTTCCTCTCACTTCCTGTTTGGTTATGGGACAGGAGGTGAAGGGAAATCTCCCCAATGGTACACAGGTAGCGAACAAAACTCTGGCTGGGGTTATAACCCTTTCTTTCTCTATCCAAAAGAGAAAAAAAAGTTTGCCTATAGCTCTACTTTAAGTGTATTTTCTATTATTTCCTATAGGGGTCTCAATGAGTTGTTTGGGTATCTTCCTTAATAAACAAATGCATATTCCCTGTTTTTCGTATGGCTGTCATCAATCTATTTTAGATAGTTATTACCAATTATTTTTGTTTTGCCCCTTCAGTGGTGTTTAAAAAAATAAGGGTCCATTTTATTTTAATTTTATTTATTTTATTTTTTGGGCAATACATTTAGTATTTATAGAGTTAACCATTTCTCAATATGGCCACGATGGATTTGCTGTGATATATTTCCTGTTCTGGGGTTTCTCTTGAGTGTTATTTGGTTGTTGTATATAAGATACATGGCTTTGCGCAGCTTCAGTGCCCCTGATGACGTCACTTCTGACGAAGTGCGTTGGTCGGAGCAGGAAGCCAAGACGTCATTATGCGTGTGAGCACTGCCAAGAATTCTGGGATATGTTGTTTTAATACCCTTTTTAAAGCTTCATGTTTGTAATAAATATATCTGCTGGATTTACACTATGGAAGTGTTGTTTGAATCCCTTACATTTGTAAAGCCTGGATCCTGCTGAGTGTTGTAGTTAGGAACATCTCTTAGGCAATACACCATCTGATGGGCTGATCAGCTGAGGGATATCCAATACAACAAGCAACTTTGCTTATGAGGGTCTCATACATTTTGGTAAGCCTCAGAGTGAATTCCCTCCCCATGATAATGGCTCGACAGGAGGGAGAGTGACCCAATCCCATGCGGGGGGGCTGGAATTGTTAAATATTTCTATATGTGTTTTGAAATTGTTATTGTTGGCACTCTCAATAATCTGTATATAAGAGAGGCTCAGCATAACATTAGTGATGGGCTTTATGTTCGAGTTGAACATAAGTTCGACACGAACACACAGGGCGCTTGGCGGGAAGTTTGCCCACCGATTAGCGCCCCATAATGCACTGCGCGAGTTAATTAACCAAAGCATGCACCTGACCTCTATGCTTCGGCCAATCACAGCACAATGTCCTGCCAGAGCCATGATTGGCCAAAGGCAGCTTGCCTTTAGCCAATCATGGCTCAGGGGCTATGTCCACACCCCACATTATATAAGGCTGCTGCTTACATGGGAGCCCTGTGTAGTGTGCTAGGAGTGGAGATTAAGCAGGGTAGTTAGTGGATTGTGCTTTTATGTTTAACCACTTGCTGACCGCCCGCCGCATATATACTGCGGCAGGCTGGCTCGGCTGCGTGAATTGACGTATGGGTACGTTGGTTCCTGGGAGTGGTGCTGGAGGGCGAGCAGCGGGGATGCCGATCCATGGGGCCCGGCACCCGCGATCGCTCCCCGCTGAGAGAGAAGGACGGGCAGCTGTTGTAAACCCAGCTGACCGCTCTTCTCTCTGAAATTATCACAGAGCGCCTGTGATCCTTCTATATAGGATCACAGGTCTCTATGGTCATTTCAAAAGTCCCTCCCCCCACAGTTAGAAAACACTCCACTAGGCTCACACTTTGATCACCGTTAAACACAGCAGACTGTTGTTCTCTCAGAAATCAATGCAGAGCTCCTGTGTTCCTCCTATTTAGGAACACAGGCTTCTGTGATGATTCCATAAGCCCATCCCCACACAGCTAGAAAACACCCCCTAGGGACACACTTAACCCTTTGATCACCCCTAGGTTAACCCCTTCCCTGCCATTGTCATTATTACAGTGACAGTGCATATTTTTAGCACCGATTACTGTAGTAATGTCACTGGTCCCCCCAAAAGTGTAAAAAATGTCAGTTAGGGGGTCCGATCTGTGCGCCGCAATGTCACAGTCACGCTAAAAAACGCTGATCGCCAGCATTACTAGTAAGATAAATAAATAAATAAAAATAACATAAATCTTTCCACTAATTTGTAGACGCAAAAACTTTTGCGCAAACCAATCAAAATGATTGCGATTTTCTTTACTAAAAATATGTAGCAAAATACAAATTGGCCTAAAAGGATGAAACATTTAGATCTTTTTTTTTTTTTTTTCTGGGAATGTTATATAGCAGAATGTGGAAAATATATATTTTTCCGAATTGTCGCTGTTTTTTTTGTTTATAGTGCAAAAAAAAATTTGCAAGACCGCGCAATTGTAACGCAGTGCCGAATCGCAAGGGGCCGATTCGCAAATAATGGCTTGGTCATTAAGGGGGAAAATCCTTCCGGTCCAGAACTGGTTAATGCAGTCAGTGCAGTGCAGTGTAGAGTAGGGCTGATTCTTGTACCACCACCAACACCCGATGCCCAATTTTTCTGCACCTGTACATGTAATTTCAATTTTTTTTTCCTAATTTTTTTTAAATTTTTAACAGCAGGGTGGTTCCTGCAACCACTAGGGATGGGTGAACGGTTTGGGCCGAGCATAAGTTTGGCTTAAACATCGCCCATTCAGGGATGTTCGCCCACGGAGCGCACAGTCAATAGGTTGTTAAGGCCTCCCTGCTGTGAGACGAATTTAAAAAAATTATTGTAAAAAGAAAATGTAAATTAAAAATAAATCAGGGTAAAAACAGCTTTGGGGGACCGTTTGGGTCTTGTATGATTTTTAAGGGGAACCCTATGACAGAATTAAGAAAAAAAACGGCGTGGGGTCCCCCCCAAAATCCATACCAGACCCTTATCCGAGCATGCAGTCCGGCAGGCCAGGAAAGAGGGGAGGATGAGCGAGGATGTGGAGGATGCTTTGGGGTGCCCTATTCGCGGTTTGACAGCTTTTATATAGGGAATTAGCGGGGCCACAGTGGTGACGTCACCCGACAGCCCTGCCCCTCGCAACGTCACCGATCCGGCATGCACCAGTCCGTGACGTCAGACGGAGGCGGGACCACCCAGTGACGTCACTGGTGTGGCCCTGCCCATTCCCTATATAAGAACTGTCAAACTGTGAATAGATAGTCTGCTGGAAGCGTTCACCGAGAGCGGAGGTTTTTTTTTTTCTTTTCTCGGGTCTGGCGGGCAGCGTGATTGACGATAGATTTACATCGGGGGACACAATTTTTTTTATCTTCAAATAAAGGACTTGTCAAAAACTGTCTTATGTGGTTTTTTTTGTACACTTTTTTGGTGAATGGGTAGGGGTACGATGCCCATTTACATAGGGGGGAGCGGGATCTCAGGGCCCCCTTGTTAAAGGGGGCTTCCAGATTCGGTTAAGTCTCCCACCCGCAGATCCTGACAACCACAGCCCAGGGTTGTCGGGAAGAGGCCCTTGTCCCCATCAACTGGGGACAGGGTGCTTTGGGTTGGGGGGGCAGGGTCCCCCCACCCCAAATCAACCACCCCCCTATGTTGAGGGCCTGTGGCCTGGTATTATTCAGGAGGATGGGGGCGTTCACTCGTCCCCTCCCCTTTGCTGATCTGCCAGGCTGCATGCTCGGATAAGAGTCGGTAATGGATTTTGGGGGGGACAAAATTCTGGTGCGGGGTTCCCCTTAAAGTCCACACCAAACCCGAAGGGCCTGGTATGGACTGGGGGGGGGGGGGGGATGACCCTAAGTAGTTTTTTTCTTTTTTTTTTATCTGTATTCCCGGGAGCCGACATTACATTACAGCCGCGAGCAACTTTAAATGACACTTTTCCCTTTAGAAATGTCAGTATTGCTGCAGCAGGCTCCATACATCGTACAGATGCACCACTTTACAGGCACATTAAGGGGACCCACCAGGCACGATATTTAAAGGAATTTTTCACTTTTATTGTTTCACTTTAAGCATCATTAAAATCACTGCTCCTTTAAAATTGATCGTTGTGAAAACATTTTTTGCATTGATACATGTCCCCCAGGGCAGTACCCTGGTCCCCATACACTTTTTATGGAAATAACTTGCATATAAGCCTTTAAAATTAGGACTTTTGGTTTTTTATGTTCGTGTCCCATAGACTTTAATAGGGTTTGAATGTTCGCTAGAACTTTTATCCTATTCGAGATATTTTGGTGCGAACCGAACAGGGGGGGGGGGGGGGGTGTTCGGCCCATCACTACATAGTCACATCCTACAACACCGCACAAAGGCGCCCCAGCTCCTTATCACCACATCCACACATCGAGCAATAGTTACAACACATAGGTGTCAATTGGCCCCAAGTACCCTTTTTTGTCCTTCTTTCTGAAGGAGCAACAATGCAAAAAATCACTAAAATCTCACAAATGTTTTAAAGCTGAAACCCTTCATGCAAAAACTTTCTTCTAAGTAAATTCCTTCATAGCCAGAAAGGATACAAATCCACTTTGCGTGCACCCAGATTTCACCTTGAAAAAATAGCAGTGACATCATCACCGTACTGTCATCCTGCACAAGGAGAGAGAGCAGAGCTGTGGGAGGAGCCCAGCAGGCTCCACCCCCTACAGGCTGCCTGCAGAAAACTTCAAGAGAGGGCGGAGACAAGACCAGTCACCGTTCACAAGGAGAGAGAGCAGAGCTGTGGGAGGGGCCCAGCAGACTCCACCCACTATAGGCTGCCTGCAGAAATTACAGGAGGGGGTGGAGACAAGACCAGTCTCCCTGTACAAGGAGAGAGAGCAGCAGTGAGCGGTCTTTATTACTGGAAGTCACACACTGAAATACTGCACAGATCTGAAATAAATACACGAAGCTCACAGAGATTCAAAAATACCCATGATGAATGTATTTAGATGATATTTGCTTATCCTGGAGTTCACTTTTACCCCTTGACACCGACGTTGGACTGGACTTTTTTCTATGGGGACGCATATGTGCGTATCTCGCTTTGTTGGAGTGTGCCGCACAGCGAGCTTCCAGCACAGATACCGGGGTCTCACCGACAGTCCCGGTCCCCGTACTAACGATCAGGACCCAGAACTCCCGATTCCGGGTCACCTGATCGCTGTGATAGCCTCTGATTGGTTACCACAGTGATCAGTTACTGTAAAGCCCGCCCCTGTGTTTCTCTCTCTGTGGGCTTTTTTTCAGCAGGAACGAACGTGGGAGAATGCAGTTTCGGCACCTCCAGGACTGAATGTATGTAAGTAAGTATGGGTTCAGGGTCTATTGATGCTAGCTGCTGGGGGGGTCTATTATTGCTGGAGGGGATCTGTTTTTGCTGGGAGGGGGTCTATTGTTGCTGATGGGAGATCTACTGTTGCTGGGGTGGGTCTTACGTTGCTGGAGGCCAGTTGTTGCTAGGAGGGATCTAGTGATGCTGGCTGCAGGGAAATCTGTTGTTGCTGCTGGGGGGGTCTATTGGGGCTGGAGGAGGGAGTATATTGTTGCGGGTGGTCCATTGTTGCTAGGTGGGTCTACTGTTGCTTGCTGCATGGGATCCATTTTACTTCTTTTTTTGTTATCATTAACAAATTCCATACAAATTACCTAGTACAGCAATTGTTACTTAGTTCTGTATTCTCTAAAAGGGGCGGTACTGGGGGGGTGGGTAGGGGGTGGATCCAAGGAATGGTGCAGACAAGGGGGTGATTTACAAAAGGAGAGTTCCTGCACCTGTTGTCTGAGAAAGAAAGCCCTGGGAAAATACATTGTACCTCTCTCTCCTTGCAGAGAGGAAAAAAAAAAGTGTGTATAAAAAAAATAAAAATAAATAATTGATGAAAAATAAAAGAAAAAATACCTTGATCAAGGTTTGATCTAGGTCGGTTCCAGGGTCAGTATGTAAGTAAGGGTCAAAGGTCAGGGTCAGTATATTTTATATGTTTTTTTTAGTGTCGGTGTGCTTTGGGGAGGGGGGGGTGCGAAGCAAAATGTGCACTATTGTTTCTGAGCTGTACTATGGGTACAAACTAGTGATCGACCGATATCGTTTTTTTAATGCCGATACCGATATTTTGGTCATCTGATATCGGTATCGGCCGATATTGGCCGATATTTTCAGATATTTAAATTTTTTTTTTTTTCACAGGTACTGTTGTGGAGGGTCCAGAAAAAAAGAATGATGCTGAGCACCCTGCTCCTGCGCTCAGAACCAGGTCCTCAGACTGCCTTAATCTTGGAACTCACACTTGGCATCCCATAAGGCTAAGCCTTGCTGCCCTCTAAGGCCGGGGTGGTCGAAAACACTGTAAATACAAACATAAAGAAAGGGCGCACCAGCCTAGCGCATTATCCTCAGCGGGCTTTTTAATAACATAAGTTAAAATCAACTACTCACAAACATGCGTGATAAACCAGCATATCCATTCCAAAGAGCAGCATCAAATGGAAAAGTCCAATGTCTCATGTAGACGGAGGGCTGACGCGTTTCGAGGCCGTGCCTCTTCCTCACTATCGGGCAAAGTGCATATCGGCTCCCGAAATATCGGTGTTGCCGATAATCAGTCAATCCCTAATACAAACAACACCTAACATACACATATGTGGTATCGGCAGGAGCGGGAGCATTTTTTTTTTTGGATGTTCTTTGGTGGTAGGTTATGGTAGTAACAAGAAATAAACAGCTACATTTTTAAAAAAATGTTTTTTTTTTTTTACTATTTTGGGCCAGTTTTTCTTTAAAAAACAAAAAATCAGGAGATATTTATAACCGTTTACCACCAAATAAAACCCAAATTTGTCCTGTAAAAAACACAATATAATCCACCTGGATACACGAAGTAGTTGTGATGCTATGTACGGTTTTACCAACACATGTCAAAGTTGCAAAATTGTGCTTAGGCATTAAGATTTGTTTTACCCTTAGGTGTGAATGGGGTTAGGAGAGTTCACCTGAGTAATTCACGCCTGAATGTGGATGATATGACCCCCGGGTTGGCTCTCTTACCTCCTGTCCTTGGCTGGTCTGCATGGCCGCAGTGCTCCACGAAGTATGCCGGAATATTCCGGAGCACAGAAGACGGGTCCCCCCGGCCTCCCTGGTGTTGGCATCTTCCACCGAGCTGATGGAAGTCCCAGCAGGAGATGCCAGAGGCGGCTTTACATGTAACTCAGAGATACGTCACATGTGCAGACAATGCGGCTTCATTACGTGACGCGACCCCCCCAGACACCCACCGAGGGCCACATTAATGAACCTGTCATCTCCAACCTGGAGAACGCTGAGCTTTAATCATTCACTCCACCCCCGCCTACAGATCTGCGGCCACCCCCCTCATCTATGGGGAGCGCTTTGCATACCAGACATCAAGTTGTGTGAGCTTAACGGACCCATAATCCCCAACAACGAACGTCTCTTATCTGCCCCCTTCTGGGCCCATAAATCTCCCATTGGAAACATTTCATTATATCTCATTAATAAGAGCAAAAAAAATAAAAATATCTGTTGATCCCGCCAGAAATTCCATGAGCTGATAACTTCCTGCGCTCTCTGCCTGTGCTGCACCCTTATCAGTTACATTGTTTTTAGCTCCTGATGTGAACTACAGAACACCTCCACTTCCCCCCTGTGTTAAAGTGATAAGGAAAGGATGGTGGTGCTCTGTAGTCCTACACGTGTGATAAGACTGCTAGTTACAGTGCAATGAGTAAACGGTGTTACCTTAGGATAGGAAATACACCAAATTTAAACTTGAGCCCCCCCCCCTTTACATCAGAGTCCCCATCAAAGTCTCTTTTACATCAGAGTTCCCCCTTTTATGAAGGTTCCCATTAGAGTTTACCCTTACACCAGAGTCTCCCTTACATCAAGGTCCCCATCAAAGTCTCATTACATCAGAGTCCTCATTGGGGTCCCCCTTATATAAAAGTCTGCCCTTACGTGAGAGTCCTTATCAGAGTTCCCATTTACATAAGAGCCCCCATCAATCAGAGTCCCCCTTACATCAGGGTTCCCATCAAAGTCCCTCTTACATCAGTGCCCCCTTTACATCAGTGTCCCCCCCCCCTTACATTAGAATCCTTATCAGGGCCCCATTAAATCAGAGTACCCATTGTGGTCCCCTTTACATGAGAGTCCCCATTGCGGTCCCCCCTTACACCAATTAACCTCCCCCCCCCCTTACATCACAGTCCCTATCAAAGTCCCCCATATATTAGAATCAAAATCAGAGCCCCATTACATCAAAGTCCCAATCAGAATCCCCCTATCAGATTCCCCTCCTACATTACAATCCCTTTCAAAGTCCCCCTTAAATTAGGGTCCCCATCAAAGTCCCTCTAACATCAGGGGCCCCATCCAAGTCCCCTTTACATTAGGATCCCCATCAAAGTCCCCCTTACATTAGGCTCCCCATCAATGTCCCTCTTACATTAGGGTCCCCATAAGAGTCCCCCTTACATTAGGGTCCCCATAAGAGTCCCCCTTACATTAGGGTCCCCATCAGAGTCCCCCTTACATTAGGGTCCCCATCAATTTCCTTCTTACATCAGAGTCCCAATCAAAGTCCCCATTAAGGCCCCCCTTACATGAGAGTCCCCTATCAGATTCCCGTGCTATATTAGGGTCCCCATCAAAGTCCCCCTTTCATCAGGATCCCCATCAAAGTCCCCCTAACATCATGATCCCCATCAGAGTCCCTCTTAACATAAGAGTCCCCTATCAGATTCCTCTCCTACATTAGGGTCCCCATCAAAGTCCCTATCAAAGTCCTTCTTACATCAGGGTCCCCATCAATGTCCCCCTTTCATCAGGATCCCAATTAAAGTCCTACAAACAAAAAACAAAGAAAGGACGCACCGGCGTAGCGCATTATCCTCAATAAAGCTTTATTAATAACAGATAAAAATATATCTACTCACAAACATATGTTGTAAGCCAACATATCGGATTCAGATGACAGAGTCCATCATAGTGCAGTCCACAGTCATGATAATTAACGGCTAACGCGTTTCAAGGCTTCGCCTCTTCATAAGAGCCATTGTTATGATACAATGTAACAATATTTCTGAATGTTATAAACCTTATTATATTTCAATTTGATGGAATTAGTGAATACTGGAAAGTAACAAATGTCTTATGTGATTTTTGAAGGACTTCTCTAAGTCATTTGGACTTCCAACTAGTCCACTGCTGGAGCCCAACAGGAGAGATACAATGTAACATAACCTCCAGAACCCCCTATCAGGCTACAAGATTGTGGAATTCTCTACCACAAGAGGTGGTTTCTGTGGGAAGTATGGTGGCTTTCAAAAGACTCTTAGACGTACATCTCAAGGATCAGAACATTCAGGGGTATGCGAGATGATTACGGCCACACACACCTACACAGGTTGAACTGGATGGACTGTTGTCTTTATTCAACCTCACCGACTATGTAACTATGTAACCCAATTAGAGGAGTAAGAATCACTGGCGCTCTGGCTTTCATCTTCTGCAGGCTCACAATAGTCAGGACAATAAAGAAGCCAGAAACACTGTAAATACTGCTAAAAGTCCATCCATTTATTAGGAGACAAGGAGATACAAATTCAGTGGAGGAAACGCTGAAACGCGTTAGCTTCCATCACTGGATTTATATCTGCTTTGTTTACCCAAAAAATGTTTTCTAGCAACATTTACCATGTTGCCAGCTTCTTTGTTGAACTAAACCTTTTTTTTTTTGGATAGAACGAAGAAGAATTAGACCTCCTATCAGGTTTTTATTGTTCTCTCTATCTTTGTTAGAGAAATTCATCCTCTCTATTTGTCCTGTTGCTGACCAGGCCTTTTCCTGACACTCCTTCAGGAAAAAAACCTGTATTTTTTGCTAGACAATCACTTAGAATCCCCAAACATTATATACAGTATTTCACAGAAGTAAGTACACCCCTCACATTCCTGTAAATATTTTATTCTATCTTTTCATGTGACAACACTGAAGAAATGACACTTTGCTACAATGTAAAGTAGTGAGTGTACAGCTTGTATAACAGTGTAAATTTGCTGTCCCCTCAAAATAACTCAAAACACAGCCATTAATGTCTAAACCGCTGGCAAAAAAAGTGAGTACACCCCTAAGTGACAATGTCCAAATTGGGCCCAAAGTGTCAATATTTTGTGTGGCTGCCATTATTTTCCAGCACTGCCTTAACCCTCCTGGGCATGGAGTTCACCAGAGCTTCACAGGTTGTCACTGGAGTCCTCTTCCACTCCTCCATGATGACATCACGGAGCTGGTGGATGTTAGAGACCTTGCGCTCCTCCACCTTCTGTTTGAGGGTGCCCCACAGATGCTCAATATGGTTTAGGTGTGGAGACATGCTTGGCCAGTCCATCACCTTTACCCTCAGCTTCTTTAGCAAGGCAGTGGTCGTCTTGGAGGTGTTTGGGGTCATTACCATGTTGGAATATTGCACTACGGCCCAGTCTCTGAAGGGAGGGGATCATGCTCTGCTTCAGTATGTCACAGTACATGTTGGCATTCATGGTTCCCTCAATGAACTGTAGCTCCCCAGTGCTGGCAGCACTCATGCAGCCCCAGACCATGACACTCCCACCACCATGCTTCACTGTAGGCAAGACACACTTGTCTTTGTAATCCTCACCTGGTTGCCACCACACACGCCTGACATCATCTGAACCAAATAAGTTTATCTTGATCTCATCAGACCACAGGACATGGTTCCAGTAATCCATGTCCTTAAGCTGGATACACACGATCCAACTTTTGTTGGTAGATTTCCTTCAGATTTACCTTTTCTATGTAGTGCAAGGGCCCATATTATATGGTTTTGGTAAGTCTAAAGGAAAAAGTCTTCAGAAAATCTTATAGTGTGTATGGCCCATTAGTTTGCTTGTCTTAAGTACACCCCTATTTTTTAGGAGAGACCCTAGAGAATAAAATGGCGGTCGTTGCAAGTTTTTTATGTCACATGGTTTTTGCACAGCGATTTTCAAATGCAATTTAAAAAAAGAAATACTCTTTAATGAATTTAAAAAAAAAAAAAAACACAATATATACCCTAATTATTTTTTCTAAAATATTAAAGATTTTACACGAGTAAATGGATAGCTAACATGTCATGCTTCAAAATTGTGCACAGCTGTGGAATGGCACCAAACTACGGTACTTAAAAATCTCCATAGGTAACATTTTGAAAATTTCTACAGGTTATCAGTTTAGAGTTTAAGAGATCTAGTGCTAGAATTATTGCTCTCGCTCTGACATTCGTGGCGATACCTCACATGTGTGGTGTGAACACCGTTTACATATGTGGGCATGACCTTCAAATGCATTCACCACTGCACAGGGGGATAGGGGCGCTTAAAAAAAAAATGTTAATTATTTATTTTATTAATTTCTTTTTTTGTTTTTACACTGTCTCTTAAAACAAAAATTACCTTTATTGCTATCACAAGGAATGTGCCTTGGGATAACAATACAACATCACAGGTCCTGTTTATGGAGAGATGTGAGGGTCTAACAGACCCCAGATCTCTCCTCTACCCTTAAAAGCAAAATATAAAAAATGTGATCTTTTGTCTAACCAAGTGATGACATGGTGGCGCTCTGGTCCTCCTAGACCATAGAGATGAATGGAGGCCATCTTTCCTTCACTCATCTCTATGCCTAGCCACCAGTGCTGGATCAGTTCAGCCAGGTAAGCCCATGAACCACCGGAAAGTGATGGGGTTGATCCATCCCGCCGTTTCCAAAAGCGTTCAAGCAACGAATGTGCTGCTTGGACCACTTTAATCAGGTCCTCTTTATGGAGAGATCTGGGGGACTAAAAGACCCCAGATCTCTTCTCTAACCTTAAAAGCAAAATATCGAAAAAAAAAAAAAATGTGATCTTTCGTCTAACCAAAAGTGACGACATGGTGTCGCTCCGGTCCTCCTAGACCATAGAGATGAGTGGAGGCCATCTTTCCTTCGCTCATCTCTATGCCTAGCCACCAGTGCTGGATCAGTTCAGCCAGGTAAGCCCATGAACCACCGGAAAGTGATGGGGTTGATCCATCCTGCCGCTTCCAAAAGCGATCAAGCAGCGAATGTGCCGCCTGGACCACTTTAATCGGGTCCTCTTTATGGAGAGATCTGGGGGACTAAAAGACCCCAGAACTCTTCTCTACTCTTAAAAGCAAAATATTGAAAAAAAATGTGATCTTTTTGCTTTAAAAAAAATGGCCTCGTTTACATTTACAAAAGTGATGACATGGCGTCTCTCCGGTCCTCCTAGACCAGTGATGGTGAACCTTGGCACCCCAGATGTTTTGGAACTACATTTCCCATGATGCTCAACCACACTGCAGAGTGCATGAGAACAAACATGGGAAATGTAGTTCCAAAACATCTGGGGTGCCAAAGTTCACCATCACTGTCCTAGGCCATAGAGAGGAGTGGAGGCCATCTTTCCTTCGTTCATCTCTATGCCTACCTGCCAGTGATGGGAGGGTGGGGTTACCCATCCTGCTGCTTCTAAAAGCGATCCAGCAGCGAATGTGCCGCTTGGATTACTTTTATCAGAAAGATCGGCAAATGAGGAAAAAATAATACTGGGGTTATGACCACACCTCCCAAATTTTTGAGATGGGAATGAGGGACACCGATGTAGGCAAAGGACACACACTCCTGCCCCGCCCCTTTAAAGGAGAATTACACCCAAAAAAATGATTGGTTAAATCCACAAGCTTTTTCTTTTTACCACTACTTTTCCTTTATATTGGCTTTTGAAATTTACAAATGCAGCAATTTAGAAATTGGATGAAAGGTTTAGCCCTAGGAAACACTTTTTGAAAAATAAAAAGTGCATTTATATTAAACTATATAGATCAGACCAAAATGAGGGAAAAATGAGGAGGAAAGAGGGACTTTGTTCCAAATCAGGGACAGTTGGGCGCTATGTATGGCATCTAGCTGCAGTATAAAACCTCAAAGTAATGACGTATTTTCCCGGTTAGGCGGTCAACAAGTGATTATGAAAGTAGAAAAAAACCCTAAATTTAGAGATGAAATTGTCCAGTTGGGACCAGTGGCGGCCTGTCCATTGGGGGCGCAGGAGTGCCGCCCCCCCCCCCCCCATCCATGGATTCCAATGGGGTTTTTTTTTTTGAAGCACGTGATTAGAGCCAGAGACTCTAATAGGCTTCAAAAAAGGGTGGGCTCGGGGCGCAGAGCACTGTGCCCCGAGCCCACCCAGTTGTGTGACAATAGCGAATGAACATTCGCCATTGTCACACAGATTCTCCTCCCGGCCACCCAGGAAGCGGCTCCTGAGACCCATTTCCCGATTGGCCGAAAGGAGAAGCCATGCTATTGGCCAAGGAGGACCATGGTGACGCAGGGGAAGCCGTCCCACGGAGAAGACTGAGGGGATGCCGCTACCGCCTGCTCTTCACATGTCCAGGGTTAGTGAGCCGGCAACCGGGGGGTATGGTGTGTGGGCTGGAGCTGGTGTGGTCCGGGGGGGGGGGGAGGATGGGGTATGGTGTGGTCCATCTGCCGCCCCCCCCTTCCCCCGGCCCATGGAGCACCAGCCACCACTGATGGGGACACTACTTCTGGTGACAACCGGGGATTTTCCTCTCACTTCCTGTTTCGGCTATGGGACAGGAAGTGAAAGGGAAATCTCCCCAATGGGACACAGAAAAAAAAACTGACGGGGGTTATAAACCTCTATTACTCTATCTAAAAAGAAAAAAAGGCTTGCCTTTAGTTCTCCTTTAACCCCCTCCTGAGCAGAAGCTATGATTGTGCCAGTGTATCGGGGGTTAACAGAGGGGGCCATTGGCTGTAAGCTCCAGGCCATGTTTCGCCCTCTGGATGGTTCTCTTAGTAACACTAATCATCACAAACTCCATCCACCACAACAATAGCATTGTTCCCAGAGAGGAGGTCATATCTCATTACAGGACGTCAATCAGCCACCTGCCAGACACAATAGACTGCAACACTTCAATAGCTGCGGGAAAAACTGACACCCGTCACCAGAACAACACCGCACCGCCAAAGAGGGCATCTGCCTATGGCACAACTCTGATGGGACACGGCTCTTATCTCTGTACAGAGGGACGCTTTTCTCTTTAAACTCATTTTAAAAAATGGATGACTACAAATTTACTGAGACAGGGAAGAGCAATTCCCAAATACCCAGCACTTAGTACATATAGAACTGAAAGGGTTCACCCCTGGGAACCATTTACCCTCTCTGCCTATTATGGGGGGCTTCCACCATCCCTGTGCTGAGTTCCCGGGTCTGTACACCCACTGTGCCCATTATGAGGGGTTCCCACCATCCCTGTGCTGAGTTCCCAGGTCTGTACCCCTGCTGTGCCCATTATGAGGGGTTCCCACCATCCCTGTGCTGAGTTCTCGGGTCTGTACACCTGCTGTGCCCATTATGAGGGGTTCCCACCGTCCCTGTGCTGAGTTCCCGGGTCTGTACACCTGCTGTGCCCATTATGAGGGGTTCCCACCGTCCCTGTGCTGAGTTCCCGGGTCTGTACCCCTGCTGTGCCCATTATGAGGGGTTCCCACCATCCCTGTGCTGAGTTACGGGGTCTGTACACCTGCTGTGCCCATTATGAAGGGTTCCCACCATCACTGTGCTGAGTTCCTGGGTCTGTACACCTGCTGTGCCCATTATGAGGGGTTTCCACCATTTAGATACACTAATAAAAGTCTCCATGACATGTGATCGCAGCAGTAATAGTCCCGGATTCCTGACCCTCTACACACCAGATGTGATCATTGTTACTGTAGACACGATGGCGTGTTGTTCTTACACAATAATCTTCATATTAGAGGACAGCCGTACTCTGAGGTCACTTCTATTACTACACCTACAGACCAAGAAATATCCAAAACATCACCGATTACCATTCTTTCCCTGTGAGAGGTTGATTTCATAGGCTAAGACTGATGTAAACAGAGCTTTGTTACTACTGACCCCTGCACTCTGTGTATTACCCTACTACTGCCCCCTGCACTCTGTGTATTACCTACTACTGCCCCCTGCACTCTGTGTATTAATTACTACTGTCCCCTGCACTCTGTGTATTACTTACTACTCACCCCTGTGCTCTGTGTATCATTACTACTGACCCCTGTGCTCTGTGTATTATTACTACTGACCCCTGTGCTCTGTGTATCATTACTACTGACCCCTGTGCTCTGTGTATCATTACTACTGACCCCTGTGCTCTGTGTATTATTACTACTGACCCCTGTGCTCTGTGTATCATTACTACTGACCCCTGTGCTCTGTGTATTATTACTAATAACCCCTGTTCTCTGTGTATTACTTACTACTGTCCCCTGTACTCTGTGTATTACTTACCACTGACCCCTGCTCTCTGTGAATTACTTACTACTGACCCCGGCACTCTGTGTATTACCTACTACTGACCCCGGCACTCTGTGTATTACCTACTACTGACCCCTGCACTCTGTGTATTACCTACTACTGTCCCCTGCACTCTGTGTATTACTTACTACTGTCACCTGCACTCTGTGTATTACTTACTATTCACCCCTGTGCTCTGTGTATTATTACTACTCACCCCTGTGCTCTGTGTATTGCTTACTACTGTCCCCTGCACTCTATGTATTACTTACTACTGACCCCTGTGCTCTATGTATTACTTACTACTGACCCCTGCACTCTGTGTATTACTTACTACTCACCCCTGTGCTTTGTGTATTATTACTACTAGCCCCTGTGCTCTGTGTATTGCTTACTACTGTCCCCTGCACTTTGTGTATTATTACTACTGACCCCTGCGCTCTGTGTATTACTTACTGCTGACCCCTGCTCTCTGTGTATTACTTACTACTGACGCTGGCACTCTGTGTATTACTTACCACTGACCCCTGCTCTCTGTGTATTAATTACTACTGACCCCTGTACTCTGTGTATTACTTACTACTGATCCCTAAACTCTGTGTATTGCTTGATACTGGTCCCTGCACTTTGAGTATTACATACTACTGATCCCTGCACTTTGTGTATTACATACTACTGATCCCTGCACTCTGTGTTTTACTTACTACTGACCCCTACGCTCTGTGTATTGCTACTACTGACCTCTGCACTCTGTGTATTGCTTACTACTGCCCCTGACTCCCTGTGTATTACTTACTACTGCCTCCTGCACCCTGTGTATTACTTACTACTGATCCATGTACTCTGTGAACTACTTATTACTGACCCCTGCACTCTGTGTATTACTTACTACTGATCCCCACACTCTGTATATTGCTTACTATTGGTCCCTGCACTTTGAGTATTACATACTACTGATCCCTGCACTCTGTGTTTTACTTACTACTGACCCCTGCGCTCTGTGTATTGCTACTACTGACCTCTGCACTCTGTGTATTACTTACTACTGATGCCTGCGCTCTGGGTATTACTTACTAATGATTCCTGCAAGCTCTGTATTACTTACTACTGTCCCCTGCACTCTGTGTATTACTTACTACGGATCCCTGAACTCTGTGTATTACTTACTACTGATCCCTGCGCTGTGTATTACTAACTTTTGTCCTCTGAGTATTACTTACTACTGACTCCTGCACTCTGTGTATTACTTACTACTGACTCCTGCACTCTGTGTATTACTTACTACTGACTCCTGAACTCTGCATTACTACTGACCTCTGAACTATACATTGCTTACTGCTGACCCCTGCACTGTATATTACTGCTAAACAAAAGTGCTGTGACAGGCATGTTACAATGAGTAGTGAATGGGGCATTTAGGAACACTATTTAAAATAATGTTGCCAATTTTATAGTTTGTTCTGTTGTTATTTTATATATATATATATATATACTGTATTGTACATCTGTATATGATAACAAAAATAACGAACATATTTGGGTTTAATAAAGTAGTTGAGAATCTTCACACAATAAACTACTACTATAGGAGTATTCGCTTGAATTATCCAATCATGTGCAAATGAAAGATGTGAGCGAGAATTTCCTTTTCACAGGACCGGATAACTGAATATTCATCTCATTTGTCATCATTCTGATGACATCACATGATGCGATTGTAGTTCAGGCCGGTGGAGAAATTAATTAAATTTTGGAATTTGTTGGATAATTCGGATTGGGGTAAGGAATGGACCAGAATTTTGTTCCAATCATTAATTCAGATGCGAAGGACGTCAGTCGATATTGTCCAATCAGCTCATTCCATTTCTCCGGATGGGTTGGAACAGCCCCCGAAAATATTGAATCCTTCCAATTTGAATCGGTTCGATTCGATAATATCTCTAATATAGAGCAATCTTCCAGAAAGACTGCAACATTTTTGCGAATCCACCCGGACCGACGAATACAACGGAATGAATGCCGAAAGCGGATCGGTTCAACATAACCAATGTAATGAACTGAAATTCTTTAATAAACAAATGCATCCGAAATGAAAGGAACATTTCCAGCCTGCAGGTGACTGCCAGCGTTTTATTTTGAGCAATTTTTTGTGTGCGTGTAAATGAACACTTTAGCAGCGTATTGGAAGTGTATTGATGCGGGTTCAAGCTTCTGACATTTTCGTTTTAGCCAATGGAAAGCAGTTGGGGGAGAAGACCGGTTCTTATAGGTTCCAAATACACACAAAAACCAGCTTGTTCTGTGCATTTACAGGCCCTCTTATTATAATGTCTATGGTAGGGGTCTCCGAACTGCGGCGCTTGGGGCAATGATGGGGCACTATTCCTCCCACTGACACCAACAACGGGGCACTATTCCTCCCACTGATACCAATGATGGGGCATTATTCCTCCCACTGACACTAATGTTGGGGCACTATTCCTCCCACTGACACCAATGATGGGGCACTATTCCTCCTACTGACATCAATGATGGGGCACTATTCCTCCCACTGACACCAATGATGGGGCACTATTCCTCCCACTGACATCAATTATGGGGCACTATTCCTCCCACTGACACCAATGATGGGGCACTATTCCTCCCACTGATACCAATGATGGGGCATTATTCCTCCCTCTGACACTAATGATGGGGCACTATTCCTCCCACTGACACCAATGATGGGGCACTATTCCTCCTACTGACACCAATGATGGGGCACTATTCCTCCCACTGACACCAATTATGGGGCACTATTCCTCCCACTGACACCAATGATGGGGCACTATTCCTCCCACTGACACCAATGATGGGGCACTATTCCTCCCACTGACACCAATGATGGGACACTATTCCTCCCACTGACACCAATGACGGGACACTATTCTCCCCACTGACACCAATGATGGGACACTCTTCCTCCCACTGACACCAATGATGGGACACTATTCCTCCCACTGACACCAATGACGGGACACTATTCCCCCCACTGACACCAATGATGGGACACTCTTCCCCCCACTGACACCTATGATGGGGCACTATTCCTCCCACTGACACCAATGACGGGACACTATTCCCCCCACTGACACCAATGATGGGACACTCTTCCCCCCACTGACACCAATGATGGGGCACTATTCCTCCCACTGACACCAATGATGGGGCACTATTCCTCCCACTGACACCAATGACAGGACATTATTCCTCCCGCTGACACCAATGATGGGGCATTATTCAATCCACTGACACCAACGATGAAGCAAAATCCCTCCTAATTAAACAAACGATTGGGCACTATTGCTCCCACTGACACCAATGATGGGGCCCTATTCATTCAATTAACATTTTCTATTCCCACTGGACACATCCCGGCCCCCCTCTAAAGTCTGAAGGAAACTAAACTAGCCCTTTGTTTAGAAAGTTTGGAGACCCCTGTTCTATGGGGTCAAAAACACCAAATAATGCTTCAGAAGTAGCTCAGGTTCCTTTTTGTAGTGTCAGACATCGAGCTACACGGACTCCAGCGTTCATATGTGAATGGCCCTCATTTATAAATTTGGGGTTTTGTTTGTTGAGCTTTATGGAGGTCAGATGTGAATAGGACCCCCGATTAGTGTGAGGACTATTATCTCTTCCTATGATACTTATTTTGCAACATTGTATTATACAGGATTTATATACAGTATCTCACAAAAGTAAGTACACCCCTCACATTTCTGTAAATATTTTATTCTATCTTTTAATGTGTGTATAACAGTGTAAATTTGCTGTCCCCTCAAAATAACTCAACACACAGCCATTAATGTCTAAACCGCTGGCAACAAAAGTGAGTACACCCCTAAGTGACAATGTCCAAATTGGGCCCAATTAGCCATTTTCCCTCCCTGGAGTCATGTGACTCGTTAGTGTTACAAGGTCTCAGGTGTGAATGGGGAGCAGGTGTGTTAAATTTGGTGTTATCGCTCTCACTCTCTCATACTGGTCACTGGAAGTTCAACATGACACCTCATGGCAAAGAACTCTCTGAGGGTCTGAAAAAAAATTATTGCTCTACATAAAAATGGCCAAGGCTATAAGAAGATTGCCAAGACCCTGAAACTGAGCTGCAGCACGGTGGCCAAGACCATACAGCAGTTTAACAGGACAGGTTCCACTCAGAACAGGCCTTGCTATGGTTGAGTGCACGTCCTCAGCGTCATATCCAGAGGTTGTCTTTGGGAAATAGACGTATGAGTGCTGCCAGCATTGGTGCAGAGGTTGAAGGGGTGGGGGGTCAGCCTGTCAGTGCTCAGACCATACGCCGCACACTGCATCAAATTGGCCTGCCTGGCTGTCATTCCAGGAGGAATCCTCTTCTAAAGATGATGCACAAGAAAGCCCGCAAACAGTTTGCTGAAGACAAGCAGACTAAGGACATGGATTACTGGAACCATGTCCTGTGGTCTGATGAGACCAAGATAAACTTATTTGGTTCAGATGGTGTCAAGCCTGTGTGGCGGCAACCAGGTGAGGAGTACAAAGACAAGTGTGCCTTGCCTACAGTCAAGCATGGTGGTGGGAGTGTCATGGTCTGGGGCTGCATGAGTGCTGCCGGCACTGGGGAGCTACAGTTCATTGAGGGAACCATGAATGCCAACATGTACTGTGACATACTGAAGCAGAGCATGATCCCCTCCCTTCAGAGACTGGGCCGCAGGGCAATATTCCAACATAACGACCCCAAACACACCTCCAAGATGACCACTGCCTTGCTAAAGAAGCTGAGGGTAAAGGTGATGGACTGGCCAAGCATGTCTCCAGACCTAAACCCTATTGAGCATCTGTGGGCAGTGGTGTCGGGAGGGGGGGCGGTAACTGACAGGGGCTTTAGCACTGAGTGGGCCCCCAAAAAGCCCCCGGGTCTGTTATTGCTTATTTAAAATTATAGTCCCATGGCCTGGGGTTGGCTGGGAACTCGGGGCTACATACCTCAGCAGTGTAACATCCATCCAGCATCCAGTGATTGGTGGGTAAGCCGGGGGCGGCCGCAATGAGAGTGAGTGGAGCTGTCAAAATGAAGCACTGATGTCGGGGTGGGCGGAGCCGATATGTGGGGCCCGTTGTCCCGTTTACTTTATAGAAAAACAGCCGCTGGCCGGGGAGGAAGGTGGCTGAGGCGGGACCGATTGTAACTACTGTATGTGCATCCACAGCGGTGTATAATAAAACTGAATTATAATAAACCTGAATTATACACCGCTGTGGATGCACATACAGTATTTACAATTGGTCCCGCCCCCTGCCACCTTCCTCCCCGGCCAGCAATGTATACACATTGCCGAATGCAACAAAAGGGGTGTAGCCCTGCATATCGGCCCCGCCCATCCCCACGACATCACTGCTTGAATTTGACAGCTCTAATCACTCTCATTGTGGCCGCCTGCGCCTTGCCCACCAATCCCTGGCTGTGTTGGATAGATGTTTCACTGCATGTCCTGCTCAGCTGCAATCATTTATGTTCCATCTGATGGCGCCATTCTTCCCTCGGCTCCTGTATGTTGCTATTCATGGATTTTAGGATAAGTGTGCAATGTTTAATTAATTGGTGCCCTTGCAGTTTAACGAATTCTTGAACCTTGCACCCTGTACAACCCATTCCTGAACCTTGCACCCCATACAACACATTCCTGAACCTTGCACTCCATACAACACATTCCTGAACCTTGCACCCCGTGCGACACATTCATGAACCTTGCACCCCATACAACGCACTCCTGAACCTTGCACCCCGTACAACGCACTACTGAACCTTGCACCCTGTACAACACACTACTGAACCTTGCACCCTGTACAACGCACTCCTGAACCTTGCACCCTGTACAACGCACTCCTGAACCTTGCACCCTGTATAACGCATTCCTGAACCTTGCACCCCATACAACACATTCCTGAACTCTGCACCCCATACAACGCACTTCTGAACCTTGCACCCCATACAACGCACTCCTGAACCTTGCACCCTGTACAACGCACTCCTGATCCTTGCACCCTGTATAACGCATTCCTGAACCTTGCACCCCATACAATACATTCCTGAACCTTGCACCCCATACAATGCACTCCTGAACCTTGCACCCCGTACAACGCATTACTGAACCTTGCACCCTGTACAACGCACTCCTGAACCTTGCACCCTGTACAACGCACTCCTGAACCTTGCACCCCGTACAACGCACTCCTGAACCTTGCACCCCGTACAACGCAATACCTGAACCTTGCATCCCATACAACACATTCCTGAACCTTTCACCCCGTACAATGCACTCCTTAACCTTGCACCCCATACAACGCACTCCTGAACCTTGCAACCCATACAACGCACGCCTGAACCTTGCACCCTGTACAATGCACTCCCGAACCTTGCACCCCGTACAACACATTCCTGAACCTTGCACCCCGTACAACGCACTCCTGAACCTTGGACTCTGTACAACGCATTCCTGAACCTTGCACCCCATACAACGCACTCCTGAACCTTGCAGCCCGTACAGCGCATTCCTGAACCTTGCACCCCGTACAGCGCATTCCTGAACCTTGCACCCCGTACAGCACACTCCTGAACCTTGCACCCCGTACAACACATTCCTGAACCTTGCACCCGGTACAAGGCACTCCTGAACCTTGCACTCCGTACAACGCACTCCTGAACCTTGCACCCAGTACAATGCACTCCTGAACCTTCGACTTTGTACAACGCACTCCTGAACCTTGCACTCCGTACAATGCACTCCTGAACCCTGCACCCCGTAAAAAGCACTCCTGAACCTTGCACCCCGTACAATGTACAACGCACTCGTGAACCTTACACTCCATACAACGCACTCCTGAACCTTGCACCCTGTACAACGCACTCCTGAACCTTGCACTCTGTATGTAATGCGTTCTTGAATCTTGCACCCCGTACAACGCACTCCTGAACCTTGCACTCCGTACAACGCACTCCTGAACCTTGCACCCAGTACAATGCACTCCTGAACCTTCGACTTTGTACAACGCACTCCTGAACCTTGCACTCCGTACAATGCACTCCTGAACCCTGCACCCCGTAAAAAGCACTCCTGAACCTTGCACCCCGTACAATGTACAACGCACTCGTGAACCTTACACTCCATACAACGCACTCCTGAACCTTGCACCCTGTACAACGCACTCCTGAACCTTGCACTCTGTATGTAATGCGTTCTTGAATCTTGCACCCCGTACAACGCACTCCTGAACCTTGCACCCCGTACTACGCACTCCTGAACCTTGCACTCTGTATGTAACGCACTCCTGAACCTTGCACCCCATACAAAGCACTCCTGAACCTTGCACCCCGTACAACACACTTCTGAACCTTGCACCCCGTACAATGTACTCCTGAACCTTGCACCCTATACAACACACTCCTGAACCTTGCACCCTGTACAACGCACTCCTGAACCTTCAACCCGTACAAAGCATTCCTGAACCTTGCACCCCATACAAAGCACTCCTGAACCTTGCACCCTGTACAACACACTCCTTAACCTTGCACTCTGTACAACTCTGGGATTTAGGGTGCTGTGTAATGCAAAAGGGGTTCGGAGGTGTGGGGGGGTGGCTGTGTAATGTAAAGGGGTTCAAAGGTGTGTGTGGGGGGCTGTTCAATAAAAAAAGGGTCCAGAGGTGTGTGTGTGTGGGGGGGGGGGCGCTGTGTAATGTAAAGGGGTCCAGAGGTGTGGGGGGGGGCGCTGTGTAATTTAAAGAGGTCCAGAGGTGTCGTCCCCATCAAAATACTCTAATTGGTGTCACACTTACCTTTAATCCAGCACCTGGCAAAGCTCCCTGGCGCTGATCTTCACGCCCCCTTCTGATGTTGGAAAGGGATGTTGTGGGATCAAATTTACCTTTGGACTCAAGCCCCTGGCCTTTTTCCTACCTAGCAACATCCTGTCTATGGGGCATCCTCAAATGGAAGGTGGAGGAGTGCAAGGTCTCTAACATCCACCAGCTCCGTGATGTCCTCATGGAGGAGTGGAAGAGGACTTCTGTGGCAACCTGTGAAGCTCTGGTGACCTCCATGCCCAAGAGGGTTAAGGCAGTGCTGGAAAATAATGGCGGCCACACAAAATATTCACACTTTGGGCCCAATTTGGACAATTGTCACTTAGGGGTGTACTCACTTTTGTTGCCAGCGGTTTAGACATTAATGGCTGTGTGTTGAGTTGTTTTGAGGGGACAGCAAATTTACACTGTTATACAAGCTGTACACTCACTACTTTACATTGTAGCAAAGTGTCATTTCTTCAGTGTTGTCACATGAAAAGATAGAATAAAATATTTACAGAAATGTGAGGGGTGTACTTACTTTTGCAAGATACTGTGCGAGTATATATATATATATACATATATATATATATATATATATATATATAATTATTATTATTATACAATATATTTATTATTATTATTATTATTATATATATATGTGTGAGTATATATATATAAAATTATTATTATTATACAATATATTTATTATTATTATTATTGTTTTTATATATATATATACATTGATGATGATTATTATTAATATTAATATTATTATTATACAGGATTTATAACAGTTTGCGCAGCGATTTACACCATGAGGGCAGACATTACAGTTAAAATACAATTCAGATATGAAATAATATTTTGAACTCACGGCGATCGTGTGGCGATAACTTACCCGGATGGCGCGGCGCTGAGTGATGTCCCCGGGTACAATCCGCCCGTCTTCGCTGATACCATAACACTCAAACAATACAAAGCGAGCGCGCCGTTATCCTGTCCCATCCCATTGTCTGTCCCTGCGCCGCGGTCAGGGGCTCAGCATTGTCCTGCGGTTACACGATGCCGCACAAGGCGCACTTCGCGGATAAAGTTACAGGTAAGCGTGCCGACGTCTCCGACAGGTAATGTGATCCCGGCTCTCCATCCAGCTCCTCATCACCAAATCCACTCTCTGGGGACACGCCCTGCTACCTGCGGGAGGGACAGCCGGGTGTTGATGTCGCCCTGGAGACCTCGTCGCTGTCACCCACCTGGTGCTGCAGCCAGTGACAGGGATGGGACTAGTGACAGACGGGATCCTGTCTAGCAGGTCCGGGTGATTGGTGACTCTCCGCAGAGATCACACAACAAAACACTCCGGAGTGTATCACCGCTTACCTCTCCGGGGTCTCATTCACACCACATTCACATACATTCCATGCATTCACATACATTCCATGCATTCACACCCCCAATCACATACACTCCATGCATTCACACCCCCAATCACATACACTCCATGCATTCACACACCCAATCACATGCACTCCATGCATTCACACCACATTCACATACACTCCATGCATTCACACCGCCAATCACATACACTCCATGCATTCACACCCCCAATCACATGCACTCCATGCATTCACACCACATTCACATACACTCCATGCATTCACACCGCCAATCACATACACTCCATGCATTCACACCCCCAATCACATACACCCCATACATTCACACCCCCAATCACATACACTCCATGCATTCACACCACATTCACATACACTCCATGCATTCACACCCCCAATCACATACACTCCATGCATTCACACCACATTCACATACACTCCATGCATTCACACCCCCAATCACATACACTCCATGCATTCACACCCCCAATCACATACACTCCATGCATTCACACCACATTCACATACACTCCATGCATTCACACCGCCAATCACATACACTCCATGCATTCACACCCCCAATCACATACACTCCATGCATTCACACCCCCAATCACATACACTCCATGCATTCACACCACATTCACATACACTCCATGCATTCACACCCCCAATCACATACACTCCATGCATTCACACCACATTCACATACACTCCATGCATTCACACCGCCAATCACATACACCTCATGCATTCACACCCCCAATCACATACACTCCATGCATTCACACCGCATTCACATACACTCCATGCATTCACACCCCCAATCACATACACTCCATGCATTCACACCACATTCACATACACTCCATGCATTCACACCCCCAATCACATACACTCCATGCATTCACACCACATTCACATACACTCCATGCATTCACACCGCCAATCATATACACCTCATGCATTCACACCCCCAATCACATACACTCCATGCATTCACACCGCATTCACATACACTCCATGCATTCACACCCCCAATCACATACACTCCATGCATTCACACCACATTCACATACACTCCATGCATTCACACCCCCAATCACATACACTCCATGCATTCACACCACATTCACATACACTCCATGCATTCACACCGCCAATCACATACACCTCATGCATTCACACCCCCAATCACATACACTCCATGCATTCACACCGCATTCACATGCACTCCATGCATTCACACTGCATTCACATACACTCCATGCATTCACACCGCCAATCACATACACTCCATGCATTCACACCACATTCACATTCACTCCATGCATTCACACTGCCAATCACATACACTCCATGCATTCACACCCCCAATCACATACACTCCATGCATTCACACCCCCAATCACATACACTCCATACATTCACACCGCCATTCACATACACTCCATGCATTCACACCGCCAATCACATACACTCCATGCATTCACACCGCATTCACATACACTCCATGCATTCACACCGCATTCACATACACTCTATGCATTCACACCACACTCACATACACTCCATGCATTCACACCCCCAATCACATACATTGCATGCATTCACACCACGTTCACATACACTCCATGCATTCACACCACCAATCACATACACTCCATGCATTCACACCGCCATTCACATACACTCTATGCATTCACACCGCATTCACATACACTCCATGCATTCACACCGCCATTCACATACACTCCATGCAATCCCATACACTTCATGCAATCACATACACTCCATGCATTCACTCCGCATTCAAATATTCAAATTGCAAATGCACCGGGGGGTGGGGGGCAGTGGATTAAATAACATTTACAGAGCTATTCGCCCTGTAAAACTGCATGTACATTCGTTCTGTGCAAATGGGGCATTATTGAATGTTGCTGGGCGATCTTCCTCCCCACAATGACGCACACTGATATGCAGGAGATAGAAAGGATTAGAATGTTTGGCCTAGCATGCACACATACATCACTCATTGTGGCCACTAGATGGAGCTGATGATCATAATAAATAAATATTTATTTTCTATGATCTTCAGCTCCATCTAGTGACAGTAATGTGGCATTTCCTGATTTAATCTTCTGTGTGAATGACTAACATTCAACATCATACAGAGAAATGAATCAGGAAAATATCACAATATGGCCACTAGATGGAGCTTATGATCATAATAAATAAATATTGTTTTTTTTTTTTCGACAATCTATAGCTTTATCTAGTGACTGTAATGTGGCATTTCCTGATTCAATCTTCTGTGTGAATGAATAACATTCGACCTCATACAGAAAAGTGAATCAGGAAAATACCACATTATGGCCACTAAATGGAGTTGATGATCATATTGAATTGTATTGTAACTGTACTGTCTGTCCTCATGTTGTAAAATGCTGCACAAACTGTTGGTGCTTTATAAATCCTGTATTATAATAATATTATTAATAATAACAAATAAATATGAATAACATTTGACCTCATACTGAGAAGTGAATCAGGAAAATATCACAATATGGCCACTAGATGGAGCTGATGATCATAATAAATAAATATTTATTTTCTAAATTCTATAGCTCCATCTAGTGGTTGTAATGTGGCATTTCCTGATTCAATCTTCTATGTGAATGAATAACATTCAACCTCATACAGAAAAGTGAAACAGGAAGGAAAATACCACGTTATGGCCACTAGATGGAGCTGATGATCATATTGAATTATATTGTAACTGTACTGTCTGTCCTCATGTTGTAAAGTGCTGCACAAACTGTTGGTGCTATATAAATCCTCTATTATAATATTATTATTATTAATAATAATAATAATAATAATAATATAATAATAATAATAACAATAACAATAACAATAATAATAATAATAATAATAATAATAATAATATAATAATAATAATAATAATGATATAATAATAACAATAATAATAATAATAATAATAAATAATAATAATAATAATAAAAATAAATATAAATTTTCCATGATCTTAAGCTCCATCTAGTGGCCACAATGAATGATCTACGTGTGGGGGAGGGTTTATACCTAGGAAGGAGATGTAAAGATTAGCCTTGTGGACAGCTTTACCCCGGATGCCTCCATACTTAAGCCTCGTACACACGCACCGATTTTTGGCCGACCGATCGGCCGACTTTTGTCCAGTGTTGTTGTGTTGGTTGAAATGTGCTCTAGACTGCACACAAATTTTTTCGGCCAACAACAACCAACTTCAGAAGTGATGTCATGTGCTGGTTTACTTTCCGTGTGTTTTTTCTTCTCTGAGCATGCCCAGTCTTGCTCATCAGATTTTTGTCTGCCGAAATCTGTACTGACTGACGTTCTGTTGACGGCCAATAAAAATTTTATAGCATGCACACCAGATTTTGTTCGGCCGAAAAGTCGCAGTCGGTTGTCGGAAGCATCATACTAACAAGCCGCCGATCGGCCGATCGGACGTTGGCCGAAAATTTACTGCCAACAATCGGAGCGTGTGTACGAGGCTTTAGATGCGCCTCTTTTAATCATCAACCATGTGAGTTGCTAAATGTTGAACCTTCAATAAATGTAACCATATTGCTACACTTAATGGCGCTCTCTCTTCTCTTTTATACTCTGTAGCTCCTGCTTGTCTCCCCTTGTGGAGGCGCCATTTGTGGGTGGACATTTTATGGTTCCACAACCAATCACATTGCTAGAATCTTTTTATATGGACTATAAACTGAAGGATTTATGAATAAATGGTTGTGGAACGAATCATCCGAGTTTTCATTATTTCTTATGGGGAAATTCACTTTGATATAAGAGTGCTTTGGATTACAAGCATGTTTCCGGAACGCAAAACATGTAACAAGCGAGCGCTATGAGGTTGGAGCCGCTAGCACAAAAAAGGTGAATATATATATATATATATCTTCTAAACTGTGAAACAAAAACAAGTGCAGCCCTAATATGCAAATGACATCATAAATGACAAAATAATAGTAATAAGTATAAATGAGCACATTTATACCTAATATTTTGTCATTATTATTTCGTCATGTTTCTGGAATCAATTTCGCTCGCAATCCAAGGTTTTACAGAATTTTATTAAAAAAATAAATAAATAAAATTGCCCCCCCCCCCCCCCCCGATGAAGATCCAACGTCAATCACGATGAATGCCAACCTGCAAAAAAAAAAAAAAAAACACTGTTTTTTAGGAACGCCGACTAAAGCCCCGTACACACGTACCGATTGTCGGCCGTAAATATTCGGCTGCCAAACGATCGGCCGATTGTCGGCTTGTTAGTATCATGCTTCCAACAACCGACAGCGACTTTTCGGCCGAACAGAATCGGGTGTGCAGGCTATAAAGTTTTTGTTGGCTATCACCAGAACGGCCGATTGTTCGCCAGTCAGTACAGAATTCGGCCGACAAACAGCAGATGAGCAAGACTGGGCATGCTCAGAGAAGAAAAAAGACACGGAAAGTTAACCATCACATGACATCACTTCTGCAGTCGGCTGTTGTTGGCCGACAAAATTCGTGTGCACTTTTCAACCGACAGGACAGCCCTGGACAAAAGACGGCTGATCGTTCGGCCGACATTCGGTACGTCTGTACGGGGCTTAAGAAAAGAACTAGTGGCCAGACTAGTGGAAGAACACTTACTTACATTTATATACAGTAAGTAATTTATGGGAGTGTTTTGGGGGTAACCCGAGGGCCACTAATACCTTTCAGCAGTGGCGGCCCATCCATTGGGGGTGCAGGGGCGCCGCCCCCACTATCCATGCATCCAGCCCCCTAATCTACATGCAGGGCGCCAGACGCATGAATTCCAATGGGGTTTTTTTTTTTTCTTAAGCACGTGATTAGAGCCAGAGGATCTAATAGGCATCAAAAAATGGTGGGCACGGGGCACAGAGCACTGCGCCCCGAGCCCAGCCAGTTGTGTGACAACAGCGAATGAATATTCGCTGTTTCCACACTGATTCCGCTCCCAGTCCTGAGACCCGTTTCCCGATTGGCCAAAAGGAAGGAGGAAGAGGAGGGAGAAGACGCAGGGTAAGAAGCCGCTGCCGCCACCGCGGGAAGCTGCCGCTGCTGCTGCCTGCCCTCCACGTCAGTTCAGGGTGAGTGAGCCGGCGACGGGGGGGTTTATGGTGTGCGAGCTGGTGTGGTCCGGGGGGGGGGGTATGGTGTGGTCCATCTGCGGCCCCCCCCCCCCCAACCCATGAAGCACCAGCCGTCACTGCTTTTCGGGCATTGCATGACGTGATGGTTTAGGGAAGTTGGCTCCGCACAACGCGTTTAGGCGGCATACCACGGATTGCATGAACTTTATTGTGTGATTGCTACTGTATTGTTACGTAGTGTATTCATGCGCTGAGTCGCAGCACAGGGGGGGAATGTACCCCGGTGTATTTTATATATATTAAAGTATATTTTTTCAAAGAAAAATTAAGGTTGACGTATTTATGAAGTTACGAGTTCCAATTTTATTTCTTTTTTTACTACTTGGCGAGCCGCAGACTAGACATGTGCATGACGAAAACGTTTGTTTCATTTCATTTAGATTCATTAATCTAGTTATTTCGTTTTGTTAAATTCGGTTGATTCATTGAATTCATATTCGGAATTCGTTTTATGTCTTTTTTATATTTTCTTCGAATTTACCGATTTTTTTTAGTTTAGAATCATTCGACTCATTTTGAATCAGTCGAATCGAAAACTTTAGATTTTTTTTTTCTTTCAGCAAACTGAACAAACAAAAGAAAAATCTTCATCAAATGATTACAATGACTCTTTACCACTTAAGGAGCGCCCTATGAACATTTACAATGGCAAGGCGGCCCTGCCAGAGCGACACTCCTGCTGTGATTGGACACAGCCGGAGCCAATCAGGGGGGTTGGCGCCGGCTACCCGCGATTGTTCAGGAGAATGACAGAAAGGCGGTCTGCCTATGTAAACAAGGCAGGCCACCGTTCTGTCAGACAGGAAGAGAGAGATCTTGTGTTCCTACTAATCAGGAACATGGATCTCTCTCTTCCTGCAGTCAGTCCATCCCCCACACAGTTAGAAAGCACTCCCTAGGAGCACACTTAACCCTTTGATTGTCCCTGATGTTAACTTTCAGTTGTCTTTGGGAAATAGACGTATGAGTTCTGCTATCAGCTCCATCTAGTGGCCATAATGTGCTATTATGGCCACTAGATGGAGTTGATGAAACTAGGGAATCAATACTTACTGTATTTCCTAGGATCATCAGCTCCATCTAGTGGACATAACGTGATATTTTCCTGATTCACAGTTCTATATGAGATTGAATGTTATGCATCCCCTGCACCGCCAGGTCTCAGTGCTGTCACTCTGCAGTCGTGACTGGGAAAACTACCCTGCAGGAGAGCGATCTGAAAGCGAGGCTTGAAGCACTTGTGGAGCTGTCAATGGTCCCCCCCCCCCCTAAAAATTTCAGTTAGGGATCCGATCTGCCCGCCGAAATCTCGCAGTCCCGCTAAAAATAGCAGATCGCCGCCATTACTAGTAAATAAATAAATAAAAATGACATAAATCTTTCCTCTAGTTTGTAGACATGATAACTTTTGCGCAAACCAATCAATATACGCTTATTGTGATTTTTTTTTTTTACCAAACATATGTAGCAGAAAACAAATTGGCCTAAAAGGATGAAAAAATTAGATTTTATTTTTTTTTAAATTGGTAATGTTATATAGCAGAAAGTGAAAAATATTGTTTTTTATTTCAGAATTGTCGCTCTTTTTTTGTTTATAGCGCAAAAAATAAAAATTGCACAGGTGATCAAATACCACCAAAAGAAAGCTCTGTTTGTGGGAAAAAAAGGACATCGATTTTATTTGGGTACAGCGTCGCACGACTGCGCAATTTTCAGTTAAAGTAACGCAGTGCCGAATCGCAAAATATGGCCTGGTCATTAAGGGGGAAAATCCTTCCGGTGTAGAAGGGGTTAAAACAAGTTACTTTCAGGCTAAGGTTTCACTGTACTTGTTGTGTTTTTACTCACTTGTACTATTTTTTTGGTGAATGAGTAGGGGGTGCCGTGTACCTCTACTCATTCACATGGGGGGGGGGGGAGGGGGGATCAGTTAAAGAGGGCCTCCAGCTATTCCAATAAGTCTCCTTCTGCACCCCCACAACCACCGAGCTAGGGTTGTGGGGAAGAGGTCCTTATCCTCATCAACACGGGGACAAGGTGCTCTGGTGGGGGAGCCCCCCTTCTTCAAAGAACCCCCCCCCCCCAACATGTTGAGGACATGAGGCCTGGTATGGTTCAGGAGAAGGTCCACTTTCCACCAAATCCCCCCCACTGGCCATCCCACGAGTCCTTCAGTGCACCCACTTCTGTTTTAACACTCTTTCAACTCAATACATGAAAATGAATCCAATCCAGCTAAGAGACATCACCATATATTCAGCTAAGAGACATCCCAATCCAACAAAGAGACGGCCTTATATATTCAGCAAAGAGACATCCCAATCCAATAAAGAGATGGCCTCATATATTCAGCAAAGAGACAGCCTAATCCAACAAAGAGATGGCCTTATATATTCGGCAAAGAGACATCCCAATCCATTAACGAGACGGCCTCATATATTCAGCAGACATTCCAATCCAGTAAAGAGACAACCTCATATATTTAGCAAAGAGACATCCAAATCTAGTAAAGAGATGGCATTATATATTTAGCAAAGAGACATCCCAATCCAGTAAAGAGACAGCCTCATATATTCAGCAAAGTGACATCTCAATCCAGCAAAGAGACATCCTAATCCAACAAAGAGATGGCCTTATATATTCAGCAAAGAGACATCCCAATCCAATAAAGAGATGGCCTTATATATTCAGCAAAGAGACATCCCAATCCAGTAAAGAGACAGCCTCATTTATTCAGCAAAGAGACATCCCAATCCAGTAAAGAGACAGCCTCATAAATTCAGCAAAGAGACTTCCCAATCCAGTAAAGAGACAGCCTCATATAGTCAGCAAAGAGACATCCCAATCCAGTAAAGAGACGGCCTCATATAGTCAGCAAAGAGACATCTCAATCCAGTAAAGAGACGGCCTTATATATTCAGCAAAGAGACATCATAATCCAACAAAGAGACAGCCTTATATATTCAGCAAAGAGACATCTCAATCCAGTAAAGAGACGGCCTTATATATTCAGGAAAGAGACATCTCAATCCAGCAAAGAGACAGCCTTATATATTCAGCAAAGAGACATCCAAATCTAGTAAAGAGATGGCATTATATATTCAGCAAAGAGACATCCCAATCCAGCAAAGAAACAGCTTCATATAGTCAGCAAAGAGACATCCTAATCCAGTAAAGAGACGGCCTTATATATTCAGCAAAGAGACATCCCAATCCAGTAAAGAGACGGCCTCATATATTCAGCAAAGAGACATCTCAATCCAGCAAAGAGACAGCCTTATATATTCAGCAAAGAGACATCCAAATCTAGTAAAGAGATGGCATCATATATTTAGCAAAGAGACATCCCAATCCAACAAAGAGCTGGCCTCATATATTCAGCAAAGAAACATCTCAATCCAGGAAAGAGACAGCCTTATATATTCAGCAAAGAGACATCCAAATCTATTAAAGAGATGGCATTATGTATTTAGCAAAGAGACATCCCAATCCAACAAAGAGCTTACCTTATATATTCAGCAAAGAGACATCTCAATCCAGGAAAGAGACAGCCTTATATATTCAGCAAAGAGACATCCAAATCTATTAAAGAGATGGCATTATGTATTTAGCAAAGAGACATCCCAATCCAACAAAGAGCTTGCCTTATATATTCAGCAAAGAGACATCCCAATCCAGTAAAGAGACAGCCTCATATATTCAGTAAAGAGACATCCCAATCCAGCAAAGAAACAGCCTCATATATTGAGCAGATATCCCAATCTAGTAAAGAGACAGCCTCATATATTCAGCAAAGACACATCCCAATCCAACAAAGAGTCGGCCTTATACATTCAGCAAAGAGACATCCCAATCCAGTAAAGAGACGGCCTCATAAATTCAGCAAAGAGACATCTCAATTCAGTAAAGAGACAGCCTCATAAATTCAGCAAAGAGACATCCCAATCATGTAAAGAGACGGCCTCATATAGTCAGCAAAGAGAAATCCCAATCCAGTAAAGAGACGGCCTCATATATTCAGCAAAGAGACATCTCAATCCAGCAAAGAGACAGCCTTATATATTCAGCAAAGAGACATCCCAATCCAGTAAAGAGACGGCCTCATATATTCAGCAAAGAGACATCTCAATCCAGCAAAGAGACAGCCTTATATATTCAGCAAAGAGACATCCAAATCTATTAAAGAGATGGCATTATGTATTTAGCAAAGAGACATCCCAATCCAACAAAGAGCTTGCCTTATATATTCAGCAAAGAGACATCCCAATCCAGTAAAGAGACAGCCTCATATATTCAGTAAAGAGACATCCCAATCCAGCAAAGAAACAGCCTCATATATTGAGCAGATATCCCAATCTAGTAAAGAGACAGCCTCATATATTCAGCAAAGACACATCCCAATCCAACAAAGAGTCGGCCTTATACATTCAGCAAAGAGACATCCCAATCCAGTAAAGAGACGGCCTCATAAATTCAGCAAAGAGACATCTCAATTCAGTAAAGAGACAGCCTCATAAATTCAGCAAAGAGACATCCCAATCATGTAAAGAGACGGCCTCATATAGTCAGCAAAGAGAAATCCCAATCCAGTAAAGAGACGGCCTCATATATTCAGCAAAGAGACATCTCAATCCAGCAAAGAGACAGCCTTATATATTCAGCAAAGAGACATCCCAATCCAGTAAAGAGACGGCCTCATATATTCAGCAAAGAGACATCTCAATCCAGCAAAGAGACAGCCTTATATATTCAGCAAAGAGACATCCAAATCTAGCAAAGAGATGGCATCATATATTTAGCAAAGAGACATCCCAATCCAGTAAAGAGTCAGCCTCATATATTCAGCAAAGAGACATCCCAATCCAGCAAAGAAACAGCCTCATATATTGAGCAAAGAGACATCCCAATCTAGTAAAGAGACAGCCTCATATATTCAGCAAAGACACATCCCAATCCAACAAAGAGACAGCCTCAAATATTCAGCAAAGAGACAGCGCAATCCAGTAAAGAGATGACATCATATATTCAGCAAAGACACATCCCAATCCAACAAAGAGACAGCCTCAAATATTCAGCAAAGAGACAGCGCAATCCAGTAAAGAGATGACATCATATATTCAGCAAAGAGACATCCCAATCCAGCAAAGAAACAGCCTCATATATTCAGCAAAGACACATCCCAATCCAACAAAGAGATGGCCTTATATATTCAGCACAATCCAGCAAAGAGACATCCCTTCAGCTGCATCAGCTTACTCTGCAGCCGCCCTGCTTTAGCAATTGCTAGTTACTACAGCAGCAACAACTCCGTCTCATTGGTTGGTGCCTGGGCCCCCTACATGGGTATGGGCTCCCCCCCCCCCCCTCCCCGATGGCTGCTCTGCTGGTGACAACCCAAAATTTGTGATTTTCTCTTACTTTTACAGTACAAAGGGCAAATAGAGGGGGTGAATCTCCCTAACGGGGGCACAGTCAGCAATAAAGACCTAACAGGGGATCTAATCCCTTTACATTCTATCCAAAACTTTAAAAAAAGTTTTGAATTTAGTTGCAGTTTAAGATTTCTCTGTTATTGACCTCCTGTCTGCCTGACAGTTCTGGACTGCGGTTGGTTCTTACCACAACCTGACCGCCGCCCTCCAGTGATACCGGGGATCTACCCCACCGCATCGGGAATTCTCCTTCCTCCTCTGAGCTGTAGCTGAGCCGCTATTCAGCATAACGTAGTAAAATGGTTGGGCTGCTGCAAGAGGGACAAAGCAGAGGCTTCCAGAACACTGAGGGCTGGGAAAGTCAAAAGAGCAGCCTGAAATATTTAGGGGGCCTCAGCCAATCCCTGGGGAGGTGTGCCCAGTAGGTGGCTGGATGGAAGCATAAATAGTCTGTGGCCTGGAGCAGCCCTAGTCTGGACCTGCAGGAGGAGCCCCCCCCAGCCTCAGGGGCTGCTGCCCCTTTGAGGCAGTCCCGCTGGAGTCGGCTAACGGTCATTGAGGTCCCAGTTGTGGCACGGCTGGGGGAGAGGGGGCCCTATTCCTACATTTCAATTTTGTAATCAGATGGGAGTTCTCCTTTAAGACTGACGCATACCGCCATCCTCAGGCTCCCGCCTGCCTTGTACCGAGATTACGTCTATTCATCAGTGATTTGTGTGTTTTTGTGTAAACCTCTGTCCCTTAAATCCTAAGTGCTCGTCTGTCATCGCGCAGTGTCATTACTAAGATTCCGATACAACTATGAACTGACAGCCGTAATCCCAGCCAATCACGCGTCAAGGCGGTTACAGAACGCACACCGGCGGAAATGAAGACAGGACATCGTACAAATGCCGACCAGAAATGTAAAAAAAAAAAGAAGATATAGTGGATGCTGAAATAAATGTCTACGCCACAAAAATCCCTTAAAAAAATAAATAAATAAAATAAAATTTGATTTTAACCACTTCTGGGCCGGAAGATTTTCCCCCTTAAAGACCAGGCCATTTTTTTGTGATTCGGCACTGCGTTAATTTAACTGACAATTGCGCGGTCGTGCAACGCTGTACCCAAATAACATTGATGTCTTTTTTTTCCCACAAATAGAGCTTTCTTTTGGTGGTATTTGATCTCCTGTGCAATTTTTATTTTTTTCACTATAAACAAAAAAACAGCGGCAATTCTTGAAAAAAAAAGAAAATATTTTTCAATTTCTGCTATATAACATTCACAAAAAAAAAAAAAATGTAAAATCAATTTGTATTCTGCTACATATTTTTGGTAAATAAAATCCCAATAAGCGTATATTGATTGGTTTGCGGAAAAGTTATCGCGTCTACAAACTAGGGGAAAGATTTGTTATTTGTATTCTTTTTTTTTTTTTTACTAGTAATGGCGGCGATCTGCAACTTTTAGCGGGACTGCGACATTGCAGCGGACAGATCGGACCCCTAACTGACATTTTTGACACTTTTTGGGGGGACCAGTGACATTAATACAGTAATCAGTGCTAAAAATATGCACTGTTATTGTACTAATGACACTGGCAGGGAAGGGGTTAACCTAGGGGTGATCAAAGGGTTAAATGAGTGCCTAGGGAAGTGTTTACTAACTGTGGGGGGAGGGGGCTTGTGAAATGATCATAGAGACCTGTAATCCTATATAGAAGAATCACATGCGCACTCTGTGATCATTCCGGGGAGAAGAACGGTCGGCTGTGTTTACAACAGCCGACCGTCCTTCTCTCTCAGCGGGGAGCGATCGCAGGTGCCTGGTGGCAATCAGTGCCACCGGTCCCATGGATCGGCATCCCCACTGCCTAGTGGGGGCGAGAGCTCGGCGTGCTCTCACCCCCAGGAGCGCTCCTGCGAACCGCCTTACAGGTACGGCGATTCGAAGAGCCAAGCCAGCCTGCCACAGTATATCTGCGCCGGTCGGTCGGCAACTGGTAATATTTTTTTATTATAAATGACATAACAGCAAAAAGTCCCGCGCGATGTGTGTGATGTGTGCGATGTGTGCGATGTGTGCGATGTGTGCGATGTGTGCGATGTGTGCGATGTGTGCGATGCGTGCGATGTGTGCGATGCGTGCGATGTGTGCGATGCGTGCGATGTGTGCGATGTGTGCGATGTGTGCGATGCGTGCGATGTGTGCGATGTGTGCGATGCGTGCGATGTGTGCGATGTGTGCGATGCGTGCGATGCGTGCGATGTGTGCGTACACCTATGCACAGGACGAGGGATGTCTCCCGCCCCATCACATAGACATGTGCAATTCCTTTCCTTACAAATAAAAATTCAGACCAAATTTTCCTTATTCAGATACTTGAATTTCCGAATCACAATAGTAACAAATTTCAACAAATCCGAAATAAATTAAAAGGAAAAGAATTTATCTGAATTTAAAGATGAATTGAAATTCAAAATAGAAACATATTGCAATAAATACCGTAAGTTATAAAAGTGAAATAGGATGATACATTCCTACTTAGACTGCTTTAGGCCCCTTTCACAAATGTATGACTCCAAAGTTGCACCGACTTTGGAGTGCAACTTGGATACAACTTTGGCTTTGACCAGATTAAGGCCCCTTTCACACTTATGCGACCTAAAAGTCACGTGATTTTACTGCAATTTTGCCTTGATTTTGACTGGATTTGAATCAATGCCTATGTCACTGACCCCTGCACACACATTACACATCACTGACCCCTGCACACACATTACACATCACTGACCCCTGCACACACATTACACACCACTGACCCCTGCACACACATTACACACCACTGACCCCTGCACACACATTACACATCACTGACCCCTGCACACACATTACACATCACTGACCCCTGACCACACATTACACATCTTTGACCCCTGCATACACAATACACACCACTGACCTCTGCACACACATTACACATCACTGACCCCTGCACACATATTACACATCATTGACCTCTGCACACACATTACATATCACTGACCCCTGCACACACATTGCACATCACTGACCCCAGCACACACATTACACATCACTGACCCCTGCACACACATTGCACATCACTGACCCCTGCACACACATTACACACCACTGACCCCTGCACACACATTACACATCACTGACCCCTGCACACACATTACACACCACTGACCCCTGCACACACATTACACATCACTGACCCCCTGCGCACACATTACACATCACTGACCCCTGCACACACATTACACACCACTGACCCCTGCACACACATTACACACCACTGACCCCTGCACACACATTACACACCACTGACCCCTGCACACACATTACACACCACTGACCCCTGCACACTCATTACACATCACTGACCCCTGCACACACATTACACACCACTGACCCCTGCACACACATTACACACCACTGACCCCTGCACACACATTACACACCACTGACCCCTGCACACACATTACACACCACTGACCCCTGCACACACATTGCACATCACTGACCCCTGCACACACATTACACATCACTGACCCCACACACATTACACACCACTGACCCCTGCACACACATTACACATCACTGACCCCTGCACACACATTACACATCACTGACCCCCGCACACACAATAGACATCACTGACCCCCGTAAACACAATAGACATCACTGACCCCTGCACACACATTACACATCACTGACCCCTGCACACACATTACACATCACTGACCCCCGCACACACAATACACACCACTGACCCCTGCACACACATTACACACCACTGACCCCTGCACACACAATACACACCACTGACCCCCATACACACATTACACATCACTGACCCCCATACACACATTACACATCACTGACCCCCGTACACACATTACACATCACTGACCCCCGTACACACATTACACATCACTGACCCCCGCACACACATTACACATCACTGACCCCTGCACACACATTACATATCACTGACCCCTGCACACACATTACACACCACTGACCCCTGCACACACATTACACATCACTGACTCATGCACACACATTACACACCACTGACCCCTGCACACACATTACACATCACTGACCCCTGCACACACATTACACATCACTGTCCCCTGCACACACATTACACATCACTGACCCCCGTACACACATTACACATCACTGACCCCCGTACACACATTACACATCACTGACCCCCGCACACACATTACACATCACTGACCCCTGCACACACATTACACACCACTGACCCCTGCACACACATTACACATCACTGACCCCCGTACACACAATAGACATCACTGACCCCTGCACACACATTACACACCACTGACCCCTGCACACACATTACACATCACTGACCCCCGTACACACAATAGACACCACTGACCCCTGCACACACATTACACATCACTGACCCCCGTACACACAATAGACATCACTGACCCCTGCACACACATTACACACCACTGACCCCTGCACACACATTACACATCACTGACCCCTGCACACACATTACACATCACTGACCCCCGTACACACATTACACACCACTGACCCCTGCACACACATTACACATCACTGACCCCTGCACACACATTACACATCACTGACCCCCGTACACACATTACACACCACTGACCCTTGCACACTCATTACACATCACTGACCCCTAAACCCAACACTGGCTGTGCTTTACATACTCCTGACTCTTGAACTCTGTGCATTGTACATCCAGTACCCCCGCACTCTGCCTTACAGACTCCTGCACTATACACAATGGGGTTCATTGTGGAACCTGGAAGCTGATTGGTTACACTGCACAGCTGCACCAGATTTTGCAGTCTCCAGTTTTAGCAAATCAACCCCATTGTATTGTACATTAAATACTTCTCACCAAAGAGTTCATTTTCTCAACAGTTGCTGGTTGCTAAGCAGTCCCTGATTTTTTAATAGATGGTGGGAACCCCTCATAATGGACACAGCAGGTGTACAGACCCGGAAACTCAGCACAGGGATGGTGGGAACTCCCTCATAATGGGCACAGCAGGTGTACAGACCCGGGAACTCAGCACAGGGATGGTGGGAACTCCCTCATAATGGGAAAAGCGGGTGTACAGACCCGGGAACCCAGCACAGGGATGTTGGGAACCCCTCATATTAGGCACAGCAGGTGTACAGACCCAGGAACTCAACACAGGGATGGTGGGAACCCCTCGTAATGGGCACAGCAGGTGTACAGACCCAGGAACTCAGCACAGGGATGGTGGGAACTCCTCATAATGGGCACAGCAGGGGCACAGACCCGAGAACTCAGCACAGGGATGGTGGGAACCCCTCATAATGGGCACAGCAGGTGTACAGACCTGGGAACTCAGCACTGGGATTGTGGGAACCCCTCATATTGGGCACAGCGGGTGTACAGACCCGGGAACCCAGCACAGGGATGGTGGGAACCCCTCATAATGGGCACAGCAGGTGTACAGACCTGGGAACTAAGCACAGGGATGGTGGGAACCCCTCATAATGGGCACAGCAGGTGTACAGACCTGGGAACTCAGCACTGGGATTGTGGGAACCCCTCATAATGGGCACAGCAGGTGTACAGACCTGGGAACTAAGCACAGGGATGGTGGGAACCCCTCATAATGGGCACAGCAGGTGTACAGACCCGGGAACCCAGCACAGGGATGGTGGGAACCCCTCATAATGGGCACAGCAGGTGTACAGACCTGGGAACTAAGCACAGGGATGGTGGGAACCCCTCATAATGGGCACAGCAGGTGTACAGACCTGGGAACTCAGCACAGGGATGGTGGGAACCCCTCATAATGGGCACAGCGGGTGTACAGACCCGGGAACCCAGCAGAGGGATGGTGGGAACCCCTCATAATGGGCACAGCAGGTGTACAGACCTGGGAACTAAGCACAGTGATGGTGGGAACCCCTCATAATGGGCACAGCGGGTCTACAGACCCGGGAACTCAGCACAGGGATGGTGGGAACCCCTCGTAATGGGCACAGCGGGTGTACAGACCCGGGAACTCAGCACAGGGATGGTGGGAACCCCTCGTAATGGGCACAGCGGGTGTACAGACCCGGGAACTCAGCACAGGGATGGTGGGAACCCCTCATAATGGGCACAGCAGGTGTACAGACCCGGGAACTCAGCACAGGGATGGTGGAGACCCCTCATAATGGGCACAGCAGGTGTACAGACCTGGGAACTCAGCACTGGGATTGTGGGAACCCCTCATAATGGGCACAGCGGGTGTACAGACCCGGGAACCCAGCAGAGGGATGGTGGGAACCCCTCATAATGGGCACAGCAGGTGTACAGACCTGGGAACTAAGCACAGTGATGGTGGGAACCCCTCATAATGGGCACAGCGGGTCTACAGACCCGGGAACTCAGCACAGGGATGGAGGGAACCCCTCATATTGGTCAATGCAGGAGTACAGACCCGGGAACTCAGCACAGGGATGGTGGGAACCCCTCATAATGGGCACAACAGGTGTACAGCCCGGGAACTCAGCACAGGGATGGTGGGAACCCCTCATAATGGGCACAGCAGGTGTACAGACCCGGGAACTCAGCACAGGGATGGTGGCAAACCCCTCATATTGGGCACAGCAGGTGTAAAGCCCGGGAACTCCGCACAGGGATGGTGGGAACCCCTCATAATGGGCACAACAGGTGTACAGCCCGGGAACTCAGCACAGGGATGGTGGGAACCCCTCATAATGGGCACAGCAGGTGTACAGACCCGGGAACTCAGCACAGGGATGGTGGGAACCCCCTCATAATGGGCACAACAGGTGTAAAGCCCGGGAACTCCGCACAGGGATGGTGGGAACCCCTCATAATGGGCACAGCAGGTGTACAGACCCAGGAACTCAGCGCAGGTATGGTGGGAAACTGCCATTCCACTCCCTGACAGCGAGGTGTGAGGTTGCTGGTTCCTTAGCTCGTGTGCTTCCAGAAGCCAGGGGCTAGAGTTGCTTCTCTGCCCCAGGAGGGATGCTGGATCCTGGGGAGGACCCCGGCGGGGGCCCCGTGGATAGACCTGAGACTAGGCCTCAGTCTATGGAAGACATGGAGCTCGGCCCAAGGAGGGGTGAATCCCTGTCTACCAGTGGCGGCTGGTGCTCAAAATTTGTGGGGGGGCGCAAAAAGAAAAATGTAATAGGTATTGCTTTGCGCCAAAAAACGCAGTAAAAAATTGCATGACTTTGAAGTCATGGTACAGGCATGGCACAGGTTATGGTATAGGCATGGCATAGGTGATGGTACAGGAGATGGTATAGGCATGGCACAGATATGGTATAGGCATGTCACAGGTCATGGTACAGGAGATGGTACATGCCCCCTTTCAATGCAGAGACCAGCGTACATGCCTTCTTTAATGCAGAGATCAGCGTGCGTGCCCCCTTCAATGCAATGAACACTGTGCTGTGCCCCCTTCAATGCAATGAACACTGTGCTGTGACCCCTTCAATGCAATAAACACTGTGCTGTGCCCCCTTCAATGCAATAAACACTGTGCTGTGACCCCTTCAATGCAATGAACAATGTGCTGTGACCCCTTCAATGCAATAAACACTGTGCTGTGCCCCCTTCAATGCAATAAACACTGTGCTGTGCCCCCACAATGCAATAAACACTGTGCTGTGCCCCCTTCAATGCAATAAACACTGTGCTGTGCCCCCTTCAATGCAATAAACACTGTGCTGTGCCCACTTCAATGCAATAAACACTGTGCTGTGCCCCCTTCAATGCAATAAACAATGTGCTGTGCCCCCTTCAATGCAATGAACAATGTGCTGTGACCCCTTCAATGCAATAAACACTGTGCTGTGCCCCCTTCAATGCAATAAACACTGTGTTGTGCCCCCTTCAATGCAACAAACACTGTGCTGTGACCCCTTCAATGCAATGAACAATGTGCTGTGCCCCCTTCAATGCAATGAACACTGTGCTGTGCCCCCATCAATGCAATAAACACTGTGCTGTGCCCCCTTAAATGCAATAAACACTGTGCTGTGCCCCCTTCAGTGCAATAAACACTGTGCTGTGCCCCCTTCAATGCAATGAACAATGTGCTCTGAGAGTGCCACAGCATTGTACCCCAATGATTGCAGAGTGCCACAGAATTGTACCCCAATGATTGCAGAGTGCCACAGCATTGTCCCCAATGATTGCAGAGTGCCACAGCATTGTCCCCCAATGATTGCAGAGTGCCCACAGCATTGTACCCCAATGATTGCAGAGTGCCACAGCATTGTACCCCAATGATTGCAGAGTGCCACAGAATTGTACCCCAATGATTGCAGAGTGCCCACAGCATTGTACCCCAATGATTGCAGAGTGCCACAGAATTGTACCCCAATGATTGCAGAGTGCCACAGAATTGTACCCCAATGATTGCAGAGTGCCACAGCATCGTACCCCAATGATTGCAGAGTGCCCACAGCATTGTCCCCCAATCAATGCAGAGACCAGCGCGCGTGCTCCCTTCAATTTACACTTACCTGGCGGCGGCGGGTTCTCCCCTCCTCGATCCGTTCGTCCTCTTCTGCGGCGGCGGTCCCCTGAGCGGCGGTGACGGTGAGTGATGGACGCACGCACCGGCACCGCACCCATTGTGACGTCACGATTGGATGTACCCCAATGATTGCAGAGTGCCCACAGCATTTTACCCCAATGATTGCAGAGTGCCACAGCATTGTCCCCCAATGATTGCAGAGTGCCACAGCATTGTCCCCCAATGATTGCAGACTGCCCACAGCATTGTACCCCAATGATTGCAGAGTGCCACAGAATTGTACCCCAATGATTGCAGAGTGCCACAGAATTGTACCCCAATGATTGCAGAGTGCCTACAGCATTGTACCCCAATGATTGCAGAGTGCCACAGCATCGTACCCCAATGATTGCAGAGTGCCACAGCATCGTACCCCAATGATTGCAGATTGCCACAGCATTGTACCCCAATGATTGCAGAGTGCCCACAGCATTGTCCCCCAATCAATGCAGAGACCAGCGTGCGTGCTCCCTTCAATTTACACTTACCTGGCGGCGGCGGGTTCTCCCCTCCTCGATCCGTTCATCCTCTTCTGCGGCGGCGGCGGTCCTCCGAGCGGCGGTGATGGTGAGTGACGGACGCACGCACCGGCACCGCCCCCATTGTGACGTCACGATCGGATGTCCTGGATGATGATTGGTCCAGGCTGGAGACTGGACCAATCACAGCCAGGATATCACGAAGGTGGGGGTGGCCAAGCGCTCTTTCCTGCGCCCAGGTTACGCCCCCAGAAGGCAGCCAATCGGTGCCTTTCTGGGTCGTAAACCCCACCCCCCCTTCAGCCACCACATAGGCCGGCGAACCCATTTTTTTTTTCTAGAACTTTATTGTTCTTTTTTTTTCCTTCTTTTAAGGGGGGCGGCGCCCTGGCGCCCCCTATGCACGGGCCGCCACTGCTGTCTACCTTTAGATGGAGGATTGTGGACAAGCTGAGGCGGATTGAGAAAGAGGAGGAGAAATTGGCAGCTTTAAAAGCTGAATTTTGAAAAAGAAAAAGTTGTATTGTGCCAAACTCTACAGTAAGAAGAGACCGGCTCTGAGGCCTGAATGAAAGGACTTAGAGCAAGCTTTGAGGAAGCAGAAAGAGTTGGTGAGCTCTCTGAAGGAAAGTAGCGGAGCATTTAAGGAGAAATACAGGAATGAGGAACGTTTCAGCCGTATGAGGAGAGGAGCCGTTTCCAGCATGGAGAGTGACCCAGTCAGTGAGGAGATGCAGGTACCGACAGAGTCAGCAGAGAGTGAGAAAGTGGGCCCTGAGGATGAGCCCAGCTCTTCAACACCTCAGACATCTGCTGAGCCCCCAATGGTGGAGGCCTCTGTCTCCCTCCCTCTGCAGCAGCAATGTGGAACATCTGAGCAGGAGGTTGAGGGGGGTACTGGGATGCTGGAGTTCATCGCTGAGCTGGAAACCCCTCTGGATGGAAGAAAGTTCCATTTTTCTGCGGATTCCTCAGATGTGGAGATGGATACCATTCCTCGCCCTGTGAGAGAGAGACCTGTGGATAAAGGAAAATTCACCATAAAATCTGCAACAACCAGGAGGAAGCTTGATCCCACCATCAGCCATGACACAGCAGAGGTAACACAGCAAGCAGGTACAGTGTGTGTGTGCAAGGTGGTGATGTGAACTTTAATAATGACAATGTGCTTGCTGAGGGTTGTAGTGCTATGGGCTGTCAGCCCACACCCATAGATAATGTGCAGCATGCAGTGCAACCTGATGCACCTGCTGGAAAAACTTTAAATATAATTGGTGGGAAAACTGAAAATAACATTAAGCTTCTGGTTGAAGAGTCTGCAGAGAGGAGCACCACAGGCATTGCAGAGGCTTTGCCTGGACCAGATACAGTGGCTGTTCCTGAGAATGGTGGAAGAGGTGCTGGGAGCAGTAGTGCTACAACTGTTTTAGTGCCGGTTCACACTTATGCGCTTGTACTGCGAATGCGATGCGTTCTAAATAGTCTCCAATCGCATGCATTTACAAAATACATTGAATTCGTGACGGTCGTTCACATCTATGCGTTGCGATCCAGATGCGAATGTGATGCGATGATAAAAAGGGTCTTGTGCGAGTTTACAGCGTTGCGTTGCGAATTTAGTCTCCATAGACATCAATGTAAATCGGTCTGGACTCGCATTATCAGTTCAGATATGTGCGAATTCTTATGTGCGAATTCTTATTTTTTGTTTGATTTTCCCCTCAGCTCCACCCCTCCTGAGCTTAATTAACATAATCAACGCAATCAAATTTTCATTACAATCGCGCTGGTACTATTGAAAAACATAAGGTAAACTCGCACTGCAAATTCGCATTGCAAGCGCAAGCGCATAAGTGTGAACCGGCACTCAGAGTCCGCAGTAGACAAGACTGTGATTGAACCCAGGAAAGCAGCTGAGTGCTCAGAGCAGGGGGAGGGGGGTGGGTCCTGTCTCTGCTGCTCCAAAGACTGCAAGGGATGTTTCAGGCTCCTTGTCAGCAGGTGTGGTTGTGTCTAAAGACAATGCTTTAATTACTGGTGGTATGTCTGGGAGGAAAACCTATGCTGGTGCTGCTACAGGATCTGGTAGGGGGGAGTATGGAAATGTTTTATCTTCCTCATTTTTTAAAAGGAGGAATGTGGTACAGCTCAGATGGGAAGGTGAAGGTATCCCCCCATATAGGAGAGCTGTGGTTGATAAGATTCTGCAGATGGGGTTTAGACCCGAAGATATCTTCGCCCTGATCAGTCCGACCGGCTCTTATGAGTATGATTTGTCCTTTATCCGTCCGGAGTCTTTGGACATATTTTGGGAGAAGTATGAACATGTGTGTAGGAGCCTGCCGGACTGGAGAGGGCTCATCCCCAAAGTTGTGTCACGTCAGCCACTCATTAAAATGGGGACAATTCTTGTGCACAATGAGTTCATTCCACAAGGGGATTTATCTGTATTGCTGAGGAGATATGGAGACATCCTGAGCCCTTTACAGAAAATTATGGATGATCGAGGAATATGGATGGGGGGATGGCCTGTGCAGCTAAAACTAAGGGTTATTGATAATGTCATCCAGCATCTGCCATCCTCAGCTTTCCTGGGGAGGGACAGGCTGACCATCTTCTATCCAGGCCAGCCAAAGCTGTGCAATAAGTGTGGGGATAAACCGCACTTTGCATCCTCCTGTCCAGTAATGAAATGCTCTCTGTGCCAGGATTTAGGGCATTTGGCAAAATATTGCAATATTATAAGGTGCAACTTGTGCAATGCGGTGGGGCATCCTTATAGCCAGTGTCCTGAGGCAATGCACTGAGCTCATGAGAGAGTTCTTTCGCCTGGACATGGAGGATGCTCAGAGCTCAGCAGCTAGGGTGCCTGCGATTCCCTCTGAGTCTGTGCCAATTCCCAGTGTGTCAGTGTCTTCCAAGTCTGTATCTAAGGTATCAGTTACTGAGAATGTATCCAATCCTTCTGTGTCTATGTCTTCCAAAATTGCAGAGGCGGCAAGAGGTGCTGATGCAGGGGCATCAAGTGCATTGCAGGGCTTTTATTAGGGACCATGGGGTGCAGAGGAGTGGGGAGAATGGGGAAGAGGCTGGCCTGGTGGCAGATAGGGTAAGGGAGAGTGGGAGAGTGGGGGTGAAGGGGAGGGTAAGAGTGGGGAAACTGTTATTTCCAATTTGTCCAAGGATGATGTGGAATGGTTGGAGGAGAAAAGGAGGAAGGGCAAAAGAAGGAAAAAAAAGTGTTTAGCTACCCACAGTCCTAAGGTTTTGCCTTTGACAAATAAGTTTGGGGTCCTGTCAGATGCAGTGTTAATTTTGGCAGCAAATTTCAATTTAGTTTTAGTCTTAGTCTTAGGACTAAAATGGCATTTTAGTTTTAGTCCCATTTTAGTCTTCTGCAAGTGTTTTAGTTTTAGTCGTATTTAGTCGACTAAAACTCCAGTACATTTTAGTCGACTAAAACATCTTAAATTTTAGTCGACTAAACATCTTAAATTTTAGTCGACTAAAACGTCCTACATTTTAGTAGACAAACTCATTTTAGTCATCTAAATGGTCATGGTCAGGTCAGAGAGGAGGCCTGTAATGCCACTGCCTGCAGTCAGTGCAGTGAGTGCACACAGTGCTGATCAGAGTGCTGGATGGGGGTCTCAGGTTTAAGGGTGGTCTCTGGTCTCACTCTGAACTGAAGTTGTTGAACAGGATGGGCCGGGCGGGCATCAGTGGCCTATATGCACGCACACAGTCCTGGATGGATGACGGAATCGGATGCCAGTGGTGACTGGTGAGTGGTCTGAGGGGACTCAGGGAGGCAGTAATAGCTGGCCTGGCTGTTAACTCACAGTGGGTGCTCTGCTCTGGATGTGGTGGTGGCCGGGTGCCAGTGCCGTGTGATGAGTCGGGCCTGGCGCGTCTTGGCTGTAGTGCTGCAGCGCTCTGGTGAGGTCAGATGACTGGTCTCGAGTCGACTCTCTTGTAGTAGTCCACTCCTCACGTCGGACGTCACCCCAGACGCCACACAGGCGGAGCTCTGTGAAAACCGGAAGTTGGGTAAACGTCCCTGCCTCACATTCTTGTTTAGTTTTCGTTCGTTAACAAAAACGGATTTGATTTTCGTCATAGTTGTCGTCATTTGACGAAAATGTGCTATACTTTGCGTCTCGTTTTCGTCAGTTGAAAAATGCCGGTGACGAAAGCAGTGACGAAAACGTTGACGAAATTAACACTGCTGTAAACTCCATTGGCTGTAATGTCATTGCACATATTACCTGAATATATTACCAACATTAAATATTAGGGAAAAATATAAGAAAAGCCTTTATTTTAATTGTTTCGTTTTCAGCAGCTTAGTAGATGCTCCTTTCTTATGCGTATGCAGTGGTGCAATACACAGTTTAAACTTTAATGTGCTATTATTACATGCTCTGGATGGAATTGTGTTGCCGATATAGAAATGGCCAGCAGAGGAGTGTTAATTTTGATGATGTCAATTTTTTATTTAGTTTTAGTTATAGTCTTATGACTAAAATGCCATTTTAGTTTTAGTCATATTTTAGTCTTAAGACTAAAATGCCATTTTAGTCGTATTTTAGTCATGAGAATTGTTTTAGATTTAGTCGTATTTTAGTTGACTAAAATTGTGTTAATTTAGTCGACGAAAACGTTTTAGTCGGTTTTAGTCGACGAAATTAACACTGGTCAGATGATGACGATGAATGGGACTCGTTGAGTACAGCATCTTCTATGGATGATGAGTCCCAGGGTGCACTGAAGCGCACTGGTTCTCCAGGGAGAGAGAGTAGTCAGACTAAGAAACGGCTGCCTCAATTATCCCCTGTTAAAAGTGGCAACCATTAATGTTGTCAGCTTAAAATCAGTCATAAAATATAATTTTTGATAAAAGGCTACATGCATGGTGATGGTGATGTTCCTTAGTCTGGCTCTCTTGTAGGGTTTATGCTGTGCGCAATTTGGTTTATTTATTATGTTCTTGTTTTGTATAGTTATTTTCAATTATTTTGTAAATATGTTATTGACATATGTTTATGTTAATTTATTTATTATGGTTTTATTGTATATAAGTTGTTGTTTGTAAGAATTTTCAATAAACAAAATTAACCCCTCATAATGGGCACAGCAGGTGTACAGACCGGGGAACTCAGTACAGGGATGGTGGGAACCCCTCGTAATGGGCACAGCGGGTGTACAGACCCAGGAACTCAGCACAGGGAAGGTGGGAACCCCTCATAATGGGCATAGCGGGTGTACAGACCCCGGGAACTCAGTACAGGGATGGTGGGAACCCCTCGTAATGGGCACAGCGGGTGTACAGACCCAGGAACTCAGCACAGGGAAGGTGGGAACCCCTCATAATGGGCATAGCGGGTGTACAGACCCCGGTAACTCAGCACAGGGATGGTGGGAACCCCTCATAATGGGCACAGCGGATGTACAGACCCGGGAACTCAGCACAGGGATGGTGGGATCCCCTCATAATGGGCACAGCAGGTGTACAGACCCAGGAACTCAGCACAGGGATGGTGGGAACCCCTCATAATGGGCACAGCGGGTGTACAGACTCTGGAACTCAGCATAGGGATGGTGGGATCCCCTCATAATGGGCACAGCGGGTGTACAGACCCGGGAACTCCTCATAATGGGCACAGCGGGTGTACAGACCCGGGAACTCCTCATAATGGGCACAGCAGGTGTACAGACCTGGGAACTCAGCACAGGGATGGTGGGAACCCCTCGTGTGTGAATTGATCCTTTTCAAAACTCACAGAATGTAGTTTTAAATACAGCTAGTACAAATACAGTATAATGGCTTTCTGTAATCTTATGACACCTTATTCTTATATTTTTTTGATTATCCAGCTACTACATCAAAGTTGACCTGTTGCATATGATGGGAACCCCAGAGTGCTGCCTTGACATTTAGGATTCCAATGATGTCATACTATCACCATGTTGCTGGGTTAAAGAGGGAACTGCTTAAACTCTTCCTTCTGATTGCTGGCACACTTGGCAGTGCATTAAAGAGGAAGGAAACCCTAAAAAAAAAAGGAGAAAAAAAAAAAAAAAACCTGTAAATACAAAGGCACAAAGAGCTAGAATGCATTGCATACTAGCTCATTATGAAATACTTACCTTAAAACGAAGCCCTCGCAGCGCCGCCCGCTCAACAACAGGGCGGCCGACATGTCAGGCCGCCCTGCTTCCTTGTTCGCGTCCTCCGGCCATCTGATTGGCCGGAGGCGCGATTACATCACTCCCGCGCATGCGCGTGGGAGCCGCCGTTCACTGCACAGGGCTCTGAAGGAACGGCACGAATGGCCGTTTCTTCAGAGCGCATGCGCCGATGACGTCATCGGCTGCATTCTCTCTAAATATCTCCTAAACGGTGCATGTTCAGGAGATATTTATAGCACCTATAGGTAAGCCTTGGACTCGATTTACACTAGAGCGACTTGTCAGGCGACTTGTCAGCCTGACAAGTCGCGGTCCCTCGCAGTCCATTGACTGCTACAGGACCCGTTCTAATAGGAGCGACACAAGTCGCTCCGACTTAGAAAAAGGGTCCTGTACTACTTCGGGGCGACCTCGGAGCGACTTGCATAGACATTCATTATATGAAGTCCGTGCAAGTCGCGCCGAAGTTGCGGTGCACGGGACTGACAAGTCGCCTCCCGAAGTAGTGCAGAGTCGTGTCGCCATAGTGTGAACCGACTCTTAATATAAGCTTACCTATAGGTAAATGTCAACAAAGTGGGTTTACAACCTCTTTAACCAAGTGTTTTAGCAATGCACAGACTATCTCTATGTGGCATGTATCTTGGTAGGGAGACTCCTGGTGGCCAAACTACTGTATAACACAATACTGCATCCTTTTGTTTTACATACAATCTTGGTATCACAGTAGTGAGACACGAGGAGGCATCATCTGTACAAATCATTAGTAAGACCTCATCTGGAATATGCAGTTCAGTTTTGGGCTCCAGTTCTCAAAAAGGATATCTTGGAACTGGAGAAAGTGCAGAGAAGGGCAACCAAAAGGAGATATTTATAGCACCTATAGGTAAGCCTTGGACTCGATTTACACTAGAGCGACTTGTCAGGCGACTTGTCAGCCTGACAAGTCGCGGTCCCTTGCAGTCCATTGACTGCTACAGGACCCGTTCTAATAGGAGCGACACAAGTCGCTCCGACTTAGAAAAAGGGTCCTATACTTCTTCGGGGCGACCTCGGAGCGACTTGCATAGACATTCATTATATGAAGTCCATTCATTATATGAAGTCCGTATCAATACTGATAAGAGGCATGGAGGAGTTCAGCTATGAGGAGAGATTAGAGGAACTTAATTTATTCTCTCTTGAGAAGAGGAGATTAAGGGGGGATATGACCACCATGTATAAATATATAAGGGGGGATATGATCTCCATGTATAAATATATAAGGGGGGATATGATCTCCATGTATAAATACATAAGGGGGATATGACCACCATGTATAAATACATAAGGGGGGATATGATCACCATGTATAAATACATAAGGGGGGATATGATCTCCATGTATAAACACATAAGGGGGGATATGATCTCCATGTATAAATACATAAGGGGGGATATGATCTCCATGTATAAATACATAAGGGGGGGATATGATCTCCATGTATAAATACATAAGGGGGATATGACCACCATGTATAAATACATAAGGGGGAATATGATCTCCATGTATAAATACATAAGGGGGGATATGATCGCCATGTATAAATACATAAGGGGGGATATGATCTCCATGTATAAACACATAAGGGGGGATATGATCTCCATGTATAAATACATAAGGGGGGATATGATCTCCATGTATAAATACATAAGGGGGGATATGATCTCCATGTATAAATACATAAGGGGGGATATGATCGCCATGTATAAACACATAAGGGGGATATGATCGCCATGTATAAATATATAAGGGGGGGATATGATCACCATGTATAAATACATAAGGGGTCCATATAATGAACTTGGTCATGAGTTGTTCACTTTAAGGTCATCTCAGAGGACAAGGGGACACTCTTTACACCTGGAGGAAAACAGATTTAGTCTTCAAATACGGAAAGGTTTCTTCACAGTAAGAGCTGTGAAAATGTGGAATGGACTCCCTCCAGAGGTGGTTTTGGCCAGCTCAGTAGATTTCTTTAACCACTTGCCTACAGTGCACTTTCACCCCCTTCCTGCCCAGACCGATTTTCAGCTTTCAGCGCTCTCACACTTTGACTGAGAATTACTCAGTCATGCAACACTGTACCCATACAAAAATTGTGTCCTTTTTTTCACACAAATAGAGCTTTCTTTTGATGGTATTTGATCAATACTGGGTTTTTTATTTTTTGTGCTATAAATAAAAAAAGACTGAAAATATTGTGAAAAAACGCATTTTTCTTTTTTTCTGTCATAAAATTTTGCAAATTAGTCATTTTTCTTCACAAATTTTGGCCAAAATTTATACTGCTACTTATCTTTGGTAAAAATAACCCAAATAAGTGTATATTATTTGGTCTTTGTGAAAGTTATAGAGTCCACAAGCTATGGTGCGAATCATTGAAAATTGATCACACTTGATCACACCTGATGTACTGAAGGCCTATCTCATTTCTTGAGACACTAAAAAGTCAGGAAAGTACAAATACCCCCCAAATGACCCCTTTTTGGAAAGTAGACATTCCAAGGTATTTAATAAGGGGCATGGTGAGTTTTTTGAAGTTGTCATTTTTTCCCACAACTCTTTGCAAAATGAAGATTTTTTTTTTTTTTTTTTTTACAAATTGCCATATTAACAGGTTATTTCTCTCACACAGCACATGTATACTTGCAACTACACCCCAAAACACATTCTACTACTCCTCCTGAGTATGGCGATGCCACATGTGTGAGACTTTTTCACAGCCTGGCCACATACAGAGGCCTAACATTCAAGTAGCCCCGTCCGGCATTCTAGGAGCACAAATTACACATATAATTTCCTGACAACCTATCGCACTTTTGAAGGCCCTGGAGCACCAGGACAATGGAAACCCCCATAAAATGACCCCATTTTGGAAAGCAAACAGCCCAACGTATAATTTTTGAGGCATAATGAGTCTTTTGAATATGTCATTTTTTTCCACAAGTTTTTGGAAAATGTGGAAAGAAAATGAAAACACATTTTTTTTTACACAAAGCTGTCCATTTATGCAATATTTCTAACACATAGCATGTACATAGCAAAAATTGCACCCCAAAATACATTCTGCTATTCCTCCTGAGTATGGCGATACCACATGTGTAACACTTTTTCACAGCCTGGCCACATACAGAGGCCTAACATCCAAGTAGCGCTTTACACAAAGTTGTCCATTTATCCACTTTAAGACTGGGCCTATTTTTGACACTTGGTGTTTACAAGCTAAAATCATTTTTTTTGCTAGAAAATTACTTGGAACCCCCAAACATTATATATTTTTTTTTAGCAGAGACCCTAGAGAATAAAATGGAGATCGTTGCAATATTTTTTATCACACCATATTTGCGCAGTAGTCTTCCAGATGCGATTTTTTTGAAAAAAATTCACTTTTTTGAATTAAAAAATAAGAAAACAGTAAATTTAGCACAATTTTTTTCCATAATGTGAAAGATAATGTTACGCCGAGTAATTAGATACCCAACATGTCATGCTTCAAAATTGCGCATGCTCACAGAATGGCGCCAAACATTGGTACTTAAAAATCCCCATAGGCAACATTTTAAAAATTTCTGCAGGTTACTAGCTTAGAGTTACAGAGGAGGTCTAGGGCTCAAATTATTGCTCTCGCTCTAACGATCGCGGCGATACCTCACATGTATGGTTTGAACACCGTTTACATATGTGGGCGGGACTTGCGTATGCGTTTGTTTCTGCGCGCGAGCTAACGGGGACAGGGCACTTTAATTTTTTTTTTTTTTCCTATTTATTTTATTTATTATTTTTTTATTTTTACACAGTTTAAAAAAAAAAATGTTTTGATCATTTTTATTCCTATTACAAGGAATGTAAACATCCCTTGTAATAGAAATAGGCATGACAGGTCCTCTTTATTGTGAGATCTGGGGTCAAAAAGACCTCACACCTCACAACTACACTAAAAAAGAAAAGAAAAGAAAAAAATTGTTGAAAGAGGAAAAAAAAAAAAGCAAAAAAAAAAGCGGCCCTTTAAACCGGTTGCTAGGCAACGTCTTTTGACGTAGCTCCGGTCCTCCAAGACCATAGAGTTGAATGAGGGCCATCTTGCCCTCACTCGACTTCCTGTCTCTGAGGATCCGGGACCGGATAGTTTTCCCCGCTGCCGGCGGGTCCGGTAAGCTGGGAAAACGTCTGGGACGCGGCAGGAGGGGGGGGGGGCACCTCTTCCCCTGCACCGTAAGGGTAATTCCGCGGTGAATCCGCCACCGGGACCACCCTTATCTGAAAGCCGACCGCCCGCCGTTTCAAAAAATACTGGGGTTATGGGGGCTATCTGCTGCCATAACCCCAGTATTTAGCTTTTAATGGCCGACGCATATAGTCGTTAGGCGGTCAGTAAGTGATTGCATGCATATGGCAAACAGGTGACGATGACTGATGGGGTGACAGGTGACAATGACTGATGGGGTGACAGGTGACAATGACTGATGGGGTGACAGGTGACGATGACTGATGGGGTGACAGGTGACGATGACTGATGGGGTGACAGGTGATGATGACTGATGAGGTGACAGGTGACGATGATTGATGAGGTGACAAGTGACGATGATTGATGGGGTGACAGATGACAATCACTGACGGGGTGACAGGTGACGATGATTGATGGGGTGTCAAGTGACGATCACTGATGGGGTGTCAAGTGACGATGATTGATAGGGTGACAGATGACGATGACTGATGGGGTGACAGGTGACAATGACTGATGAGGGTGACAGGTGACGGTGATTGATGGGGTGACAGGTGACAGGCGATGGTCACTGATGGGTGACAGGTGACGGGCAATGGTGCACGGCGGTACTGATGGCAGTCTCTGGTGACCGGTGAACTTTAGGCTATGTTCACATGTGAGCGTAGCGATCGCGGGCAGAATCACTGCGATTCCGCCTGTGATCCAGAAATCATTGCAAATTGCGGGGCGCCTGTGCGTTGCCCGTGATTTGCAATAGCACCCCAAACGCTGTGCGATGTTGCTGCGATTTCCGCCTGCCGAATCGCGGTAACATCACGCAAACAACGCATGACGCCCCAAAGAAGCTCTTGTACCTTTTTTGGGCGTCATGCGTTGTTTGCGCGATGTTACCGCGATTCGGCAGGCGGAAATGGCGGCAACATTGCACAGCGTTTGGGGTGCTATTCCAAATCACAGGCAACGCACAGGCGTCCCGCAATTTGCAATGATTTCTGGATTGCGGGCAGAATCGCGGTTATTCTGCCCGCGATCGCTGCGCTCACATGTGAACGTTATGGGTGTCAATTTCTGGGCACTGATGAGGTGACTGTTGGGTGACAGGGGACATTGGGGGGGGCTGAGGACTGTGTGTGGGGGACCTTTATTTGTGTGATTTTACTTTTTACAGGGGTACAGAGCAGTAACTCACTATTTCTAGCTCTTCTCCCCTCACACTGGAAACTGTATGAGGAGAGAAGAGCTAGTAACACTGAGTTACTGCTCTTTGTTTACATTTTATGATCGGCTGTGAATCCATTCACAGCCGATCACATAGTAAACAGTCACTGTCAGTGACTGTTTACTACTGCCGGTGACAGCTGTGTTCCTACGGAACACAGTGCCACCGACATGACCGCGCTGCGCGCTCCCGATCGCGCATGCGCGGTCATCTCCCGGCCGCCTCCATTGTGATCGGCTGTGTCATTGGAACACAGCCGATCACGTGGGAAACAGCCACGCCCAGTGGCTGTTTCCCCCCTGCCGGTGACGGGGGGTGTCCCGGGGACACCCCGACACCGGCAGTGCACGGCGGCGCGCCCGCGATCGCACGCCTGCCGTGCATTTCCTGGGTCACGTCATATGACGTCCGCCCAGGATAATAGCCGCACCGTCCCGCCGTCATATGACGGCGGGCGGGCGGTAAGTGGTTAAAAAAGTCCTGGATTCTTTCCTAGGTGTACAGAATATAACTGGGCAATAATATTTATAGGTAACGTTGATCCAGGGAATATCCGATTGGCTCTCGGGGGATCAGGAAGGATTTTTTTCCCTGCTGTAGTAAATTGGATCATGCTTTGCTGGGGTTTTTCGCCTTCCTCTGGATCAACTGCGGGTATAGGATTGTGTATATGGGATTGTATGGTTGTGTTTTCAATACTGGTTTTTGTTTTATATTGGTTGAGCCAGAAGGACTTGTGTCTTTTTTAAACCTGACTAACTATGTAACTGTATAACTATGTAACTATATAACTATGTATAGCTACAGGAACATGCAAACCTGATTTTTTCATTCTTCCAAGTGTATGTCTGTTGTGCCAATGAAGTCACAATAAATGGCGTTTTCCATACATACAGTTATACCGTTCTTACACTGTGGTTAGGTCATGTGGTCAGCTGACATAAAAAATACACATCAGCAGAGTTCCCCTTTAGCTAATCTGCAGAGCACGGATTATGTGCAGCGTCAGTGGTGACAGTCGGAGTGCCTCCATGATAGGAGAACTTATTAAGTTACAGAAGGGAAATGTTGGCAGACTTTGTACCCCGGCAGACTATAAACCATCTCATATTATCTATTAAATGGGTCAAGTGGACCTGTCATTAAATATATTGTCCTGTCTTAGGTCCATGCAAGCTCAGTAATGTGTCAGCGTGACCCTTCCAGGTATTTATTACCTTTCACATTGATCAATGTACTGCCCCCCCCCCCCCCACCCAACAATGCCGCCTTCTGCTTTTCTCTCCAAAAGGACGGCGCCATCTTTGTTCAAGCATCATCCAGGTCTTCATCCTGGACTGGAAAAATACACTGCTGAAATAAATGAAAGGAACACTTTTTAATCAGAGTATAGCATCAAGTCAAATAAACTCCTGGGATATTGATCTGGTCAGTTAAGTAGCAGAGGGGTTGTTAATCAGTTTTAGCTTCTTTGGTGTTAATGAAATTACCAACAGGTGCACTAGATGGGCAACAATGAGACAACCTCCAAAACAGGAATGGTTTTACAGGTGGAGGCCACTGACATTTTTTTCCTCTACTCATCTTTTCTGACTGTTTGTCACTAGTTTCGCATTTGGCTAGGGTCAGTGTCACTACTGGTAGGATGAGGCCATACCTGGACCCTATAGAGGTTGCTCAGGCAGTCCAACTCCTCCAGGATGGCGCATCAATACGTGTCATTGCTAGAAGGTTTGCTGTGTCTCCCAGCACAGTCTCAGGAGCATGGAGGAGATTCCAGGAGACAGGCAGTTACTCTAGGAGAGCTGGACAGGGCCGTAGAAGGTCCTTCACCCATCAGCAGGACCGGTATCTGCTCCTTTGTATAAGGAGGAACAGGATGAGCACTGCCAGAGCCCTACAAAATGACCTCCAGCAGGCCACTGGTGTGAATGTCTCTGAGCGACCAATCAGAAACAGACTTCATGAGGGTGGCCTGATGTCCTCTAGTGGACCCTGTGCTCACTGCCTGGCACTGTGGAGCTCGATTGGCATTTGCCATTGAACACCAGAATTGGCAGCTCCACCACTGGCACCCTGAGCTTTTCACAGATGAGAGCAGATTCACCCTGAGCACATGTGACAGACGTGAAAGGGTCTGGAGAACGTTATGCTGCCTGTAACATTGTTCAGTATGACCGGTTTGGTGGTGGGTCAGTGATGGTCTGGGGAGGCAAATCCATGGAGGGACGCACAACCTCTACAGGCTAGACAATGGCACCCTGACTGCCATTAGGTATCGGGATAACATTTTTGGACCCATTGTCAGACCCTATGCTGGTGCAGTGGGTCCTGGGTTCCTCCTGGTGTCAGACAATGCCCGGCCTCATGTGGTGAGAGTATACAGCCAGTTCCTGGAGGATTAAGGAATTGTCACCAATGAATGGCCCCCACGCTTGCCTGACCTAAATCCAATAGAACACCTCTGGGACATTATGTTTCAGTGCATCCGATGCCCCCAGGTTGCACCTCAGTCTGTTCAGGAGCTCAGTGATACCCTGGTCCAGATCTGGGAGGAAATACCCCAGGACACCATCCGTCATCTCATTAGGGGCATACCCTGACGTTAGGCATGCATACAAGCATGTGTGGGCCATGCAAACTACTGAGGACCATTCTGAGTTGCTGCAAAGAAATTTCAGTAAAATGTATCATTTTTTCACTTTGATTTTCGGGGTGTCTTTGAATTCAGCCCTCTGTAGGGTGATAATTTTCATTTCCATCAAGCGACGTGGCATCCTTTCCTTCCTAACACGTTACCCAGTCCATACCAGTATAGATCCTAACACAATACCCAGTCCATACCAGTGTAGATCCTAACACATTACCCAGTCCATACCAGTGTAGATCCTAACACATTACCCAGTCCATACCAGTGTAGATCCTAACACATTACCCAGTCCATACCAGTATAGATCCTAACACATTACCCAGTCCATACCAGTGTAGATCCTAACACATTACCCAGTCCATACCAGTATAGATCCTAACACATTACCCAGTCCATACCAGTATAGATCCTAACACATTACCCAGTCCATACCAGTATAGATCCTAACATATTACCCAGTCCATACCAGTATAGATCCTAACACATTACCCAGTCCATACCAGTATAGATCCTAACACATTACCCAGTCCATACCAGTATAGATCCTAACATATTACCCAGTCCATACCAGTATAGATCCTAACACATTACCCAGTCCATACCAGTATAGATCCTAACACATAACCCAGTCCATACCAGCATGGATCCTAACACATTACCCAGTTCATACCAGTATAGATCCTAACACATTACCCAGTCCATACCAGTATAGATCCTAACACATTACCCAGTCCATACCAGTATAGATCCTAACACCTTACCCAGTCCATATCAGTATAGATCCTAACACATTACCCAGTCCATACCAGTATAGATCCTAACACATTACCCAGTCCATACCAGTATAGATCCTAACACACTACCCAGTCCATACCAGTATAGATCCTAACACCTTACCCAGTCCATATCAGTATAGATCCTAACACATTACCCAGTCCATACCAGTATAGATCCTAACACATTACCCAGTCCATACCAGTATAGATCCTAACACATTACCCAGTCCATACCAGTATAGATCCTAACACACTACCCAGTCCATACCAGTATAGATCCTAACACATTACCCAGTCTATACCAGTATAGATACCAGCATTACATTTTCCCCATTGAGATCTGATGTGTTCTCAAAGTGTTTTTATTTTCATTTTTTTGAGCAGTGTAGATGGAAAGGTCCAAACCACCTGACAATGTTGATGAACCTATTTTCGGCACAGTTCTCTGCGCTATGAGAATTTTATTATATGTAGCAGCTGTGAACTAGGAGCGCGCGCCTGTGCGTCTATCCAAAAATAGCTCCGCGCCTGTACAGATAACGGACAGAGGAACAAAGTTGTTGTTCATCTCCTGGAAGAGGTCTGTTATTTCCCATCTTCATTCTGAACCCATCTCTGCCCAGCTGCCAGGCCATGGGACGCTTTACAAAACATCCGGCTTTCCAATGGCCTGAGCTGCCCATACATTATACAATTTTCATGTTCAAATAAATTTACCTTCCACTATGTAGTGCAAGAGCCGGCCTCATTGCATACAAATTAAAAAGTGTTTAGGTCCTCATATTATACGGTTCTGGTAAATCTAAAGGAAAATTGTATAAGAAAATTGTATGATGTATGGCCAGCCTTCCTCTGATTTCACTGCACACTGTGAGCGGCTCACAGTGTGCATGAGAAGCTGCAGCAAGTCAGATAGAGCCCCGCCTCCTTTCCTGGCTGGAGAAGCCTGACTGTCCCTGGCCCCGCCCCTTTCATTCATTGGATTTCAGTTCTTTCGATCACAGAGACTCAGCATCAAATGTGGGTGTTACCTATGCAAATACAGCCTGCCTAGGAACGCCCACTCCTCCCAGCTAACACCCAATCAAGGCATTTTGATATTTGCATAACTCCTCCCACTGCTTGCATCAGGATTGAGGAGTATTGAGGCGAGGTGCTGTGAGGTTTTCAGGAAGCTTTGTAGAGCTCCTCCCACCAGCTATGATCCGCCTGCATTGCATAGAGGAGTACAGAGACCCAGTGATGACATCACCGGGACTAAAATAACGTATGAAAGGGTTTTATTTCAGTATTTTCAGTAGCATGTTATTGAGGGGGAGGAGCCAGAGGTGGCGAAATATAAACAGAATAATCTTCAGATTTAGGGCCAGTGCACACCATAGAAATGCATTTCAGATGAGTTCCGGGTACTTTTCTACATTTTCACACGTTTTTGATGCGTTCCAGTGCGTTTTTTGCCCCCTCTTTTTTTTTTCTTAGGGCCGGTTCACACCACGTGCAATCCAGTGCGTTTTTTTTACAGCATCAAAAACGCATGGATAGTAGGTCATGTGGTTTTTCAATGGCATAGTTCACACCAGTGCGTTCCAGTTCAAGTAGAAGCTGCTGCATTTTTATTGCACTGGACTGTACTGGAACGCGATAAAAAACGCACCTAAATGCACTGGAACACATATCTCCTTATTTAAGGTTAAAGGGTATCTCCACTTTTGTGGGGGGGGGGGGGGGGAAATAGCAAATAAATGACCTTTCCTTTTCAATCTGCAGCTGTTGTAATTTTCTGAAAATGCAATGCAATATGGCCGCCTGGGGCTGTTCTGTACACAGAATGTATACTGACCACACCCCCAGAAACATCATTTCCTGATTTTGTGATTGGCTCACCAATTTTCTCAGAAGTCTGCACTAAGATACAAGTCTTAAGCCCCGTACACACGTACCGATCGTCGGCTGAACGATCGGCCATCTTTTGTCCAGGGATGTCGGTGTCTGTTGAAAAGTGCAAAAGACTGCACAAGAATTTTGTCCGCCGACTGCAGAAGTGATGTCATGTAATGGTAACTTTCCGTGTGTTTTTTCTTCTCTGAGCATGCCCAGTCTTGCAAATCTGCTGTCTGTCGGCCAAATTCTGTATTGACTGGCGAACAATCGGCCGCTCTGGTGTCGGCATACAAAAATTTTAATGCTTGCATGACAGATTCTTTTCGGCCGAATGTGCGCTGTCGGCTGTCGGAGGCATTATACTAATAAGCCCACAATCGGCAGATCGGTCGTCGGCCGAAGCTTTTCGGCCGACGATCGGTACGTGTGTACGGGCCTTTACTCTGTATCTTTTAGTATCTTTATGAGGATTATGCATGGGGGAAGGAAGGAAGGATGTATATTTTTATATATATATATATATATATATATATATATATATATATATATATATACAGTGGGTACGGAAAGTATTCAGACCCCCTTACATTTTTCACTCTTTGTTATATTGCAGCCATTTGCTAAAATCATTTAAGTTCATTCTTCTTCCTCATGAATGTACACATAGCACCCCATACTGACAGAAAAACACAGAATTGTTGACATTGTTGCAGATTTATTAAAAAAGAAAAACTGAAATATCACATGGTCCTAAGTATTCAGACCCTTTGCTCAGTATTTAGTAGAAGCCCCCTTTTGATCTAATACAGCCAGGAGTCTTTTTGGGAAAGATGCAACAAGTCTTTCACACCTGGATTTGGGGATCCTCTGCCATTCCTCCTTGCAGATCCTCTCCAGTTCTGTCAGGTTGGATGGTAAACGTTGGTGGACAGCTATTTTTAGGTCTCTCCAGAGATGCTCAATTGGGTTTAAGTCAGGGCTCTGGCTGGGCCATTCAAGAACAGTCACGGAGTTGTTGTGAAGCCACTCCTTCGTTATTTTAGCTGTGTGCTTAGGGTCATTGTCTTGTTGGAAGGTAAACCTTCGGCCCAGTCTGAGGTCCAGAGCACTCTGGAGAAGGTTTTTGTCCAGGATATCCCTGTACTTGGCCGCATTCATCTTTCCCTCGATTGCAACCAGTCGTCCTGTCCCTGCAGCTGAAAAACACCCCCACAGCATGATGCTGCCACCACCATGCTTCACTGTTGGGACTGTATTGGACAGGTGATGAGCAGTGCCTGGTTTTCTCCACACATACCGCTTAGAATTAAGGGCAAAAAGTTCTATTTTGGTCTCATCAGACCAGAGAATCTTATTTCTCACCATCTTGGAGTCCTTCAGGTGTTTTTTAGCAAACTCCATGCGGGCTTTCATGTGTCTTACACTGAGGAGAGGCTTCCGTCGGGCCACTCTACCATAAAGCCCCGACTGGTGGAGGGCTGCAGTGATGGTTGACTTTCTACAACTTTCTCCCATCTCCTGACTGCATCTCTGGAGCTCAGCCACAGTGATCTTTGGGTTCTTCTTTACCTCTCTCACTAAGGCTCTTCTCCCCCGATAGCTCAGTTTGGCCGGACGGCCAGCTCTAGGAAGGGTTCTGGTCGTCCCAAACGTCTTCCATTTGAGGATTATGGAGGCCACTGTGCTCTTAGGAACCTTAAGTGCAGCAGAAATCTTTTTGTAACCTTGGCCAGATCTGTGCCTTGCCACAATTCTGTCTCTGAGCTCTTCAGGCAGTTCCTTTGACCTCATGATTCTCATTTGCTCTGACATGCATTGTGATCTGGAAGGTCTTATATAGACAGGTGTGTGGCTTTCCTAATCAAGTCCAATCAGTATAATCAAACACAGCTGGACTCAAATGAAGGTGTAGAACCATCTCAAGGATGATCAGAAGAAATGGAAAGCACCTGAGTTAAATATATGAGTGTCACAGCAAAGGGTCTGAATACTTAGGACCATGTGATATTTCAGTTTTTCTTTTTTAATAAATCTGCAACAATGTCAACAATTCTGTGTTTTTCTGTCAGTATGGGGTGCTATGTGTACATTCATGAGGAAGAAGAATGAACTTAAATGATTTTAGCAAATGGCTGCAATATAACAAAGAGTGAAAAATTTAAGGGGGTCTGAATACTTTCCGTACCCACTGTGATATATATATATATATATATATATATATATATATATGTATGTGTGAATATAAACCTGACAGGGGTTCCAGGGGTTCTAACCCCCCCCCCCCCCTCAAAGTTTTGGCTGCCCATGCACTTTAATGGCCACCATTGCATCTTTTTCCATGGCCCCTTGCCAGGTTATTGGGAAAAGTTCCTGATGAGTTTCCCCCGGAAAGAAGAATGTGACGCACCCGACAGGTAAAAAATCTGTAAAAAAACCACAACACCAACTGATTTTATTGGGGGGGCGTTGATCACATGGTACTAACCGAAAACCGGGCTTCCGCGATGCCCAGCCCACAAAATAAAGAGGTAAAAATAGACGAATGGTCACAAACTACCTGCAAAAGTGATCGATAACATTTGACCATCCAAGTTAATACTGTCAAAGAATGTTACCAAAATTATTTTAGATGTATCAAAATCTGGGATTCTGATCCTCTCCAGGCCAAAAGAAGGGCGGAGATGTTTTCAAGAAGCGTCATACAGCACTCTGCTTGCCCCTCCCACCAGCCATGATCTGCCCGCATTGCATAGAGAAGTGCAGAGACCCAGCGATGACATCTCGGTGCCTTGCAATGCTTGATGGGAATTGTAGTTCTGCAACAGCTGGAGGGCCACCGGTTTGAGAACCCTGATCTACACCATGGGTGCTCAACCTGTTGCAGAACTACAAGTCCCATCATGCCTCTGGCTATGGGAGTCATACTTGTAACTGCTATCCTTGCAATGCCTAATGGGAATTGTAGTTCTGCAACAGCTGGAGGGTCACCGGTTTTAGACCCCTGATCTTCACCATGGCTGCTCAACCTGTTGCCCCCCAGCTGTTGCAGAACTACAAGTCCCATCATGCCTCTGCCTATGAGAGTCATGCTTGTAACTGCCAGCCTTGCAATGCCTGATGGGAATTGTAGTTCTGCAACAGCTGGAGGGCCACCAGTTTGAGACCCCTGATCTACACCATGGGTGCTCAACCTGGTGCCCCCCCAGCTGTTGCAGAACTACAAGTCCCATCATGCCTCTGCCAGTCATACTTGTAACTGTCAGCCTTGCAATGCCTGATGGGAATTGTAGTTCTGCAATAGCTGGAGGGTCACCGGTTTTAGACTCCTGATCTTCACCATGGCTGCTCAACCTGTTGCCCCCCAGCTGTTCCAGAACTACAAGTCCCATCATGCCTCTGTCTATGGGAGTCATGCTTGTAACGGTCAGCCTTGCAATGCCCCATGGGACTTGTAGTTATACAACAGCTGGAGGGTCACAGGTTGAGACCCCTGGTTTAGCCTGTTGATGAGGGGGGAGAGGAATCAGGGAAGGCAAAAAATAAGCAGTTTCCTAAAATAAAAAAATGTAGGAGAATTGTTGAAGCTTAACCTAGTCTATAAATAACAATGCCCCCCATCCCCCAATCTGAGGTTTGTTTTACTAGGGGATGATCTAATAGAGAGAAATACATCCCGCACTCCACAGTCCTGTAGATCTTCCTCCTGACTGCTCTGGATAACGCTGACCAGTCCCTGGATGTCGTTCTTCTTTCTGGTCTTGTCACCGCCCCTCTTGCTGACATCATCAAATACAATGCAGGACCAGCGCCCTCCACAAGGAGCGCCAGAGCACATGAAGAGTGGACTGTCAGCTGCCACAGAGAAGTAAATATTCCCAGTAAAACATATTCTGGGGGTGGGGGATGGGGTGGAAGACAAATTATTTATGGATGACCAGAGCAGCGCTTTAAGAATGTATTAATTCCTTCAATGGTACTTTATGTCCGGTTCTCCTTAAAGTAACACTAAACAATATCCTCCAAAAATATTCCATACACATTCACTACTTAATGGCCCTGTAATCTATTTTGTAATAAATTGTTTCTTGCTGTATTTTTTTTTTTTGTCCCTTTGGAATATCCTCTGAGCTCCCGAACCTCTCCTACCCCCCCCACTTCCCTTTGTTTGGAATGAGCAGGGCATGCTAGCTGTGATCATGTACACTGCGCTCTGCATACTACACATCCTATAGTACATCTCAGGAGCGAGAAAGACAGGGTGGCTACATTCCGACATACAGCAGCAACAAGTCGGAGGGGGGCTACCTTCCCACATACAACGGCACCAAGGCAGGGGAGGGGCTACCTTCCCACATACAACGGCACCAAGGCAGGGGAGGGGCTACCTTCCCACATACAACGGCACCAAGGCAGGGGAGGGGCTACCTTCCCACATACAACGGCACCAAGGCAGGGGAGGGGCTACCTTCCCACATACAGCGACACCAAGGAGGGGGGGGGGCTACCTTCCCACATACATCGGCACCAAGGAGGGGGGGGGGGCTACCTTCCCACATACAGCGACACCAAGGAGGGGGGGGGGCTACCTTCCCACATACAGCGACACCAAGGAGGGGGGGCTATCTCCCACATACAGCGGCACCAAGGCAGGGGAGGGGCTTTCCCCTACCACATACAGTGGCACCAAGGCAGAGGGGGTTTGTTCCCTCATACAGCCGCACCAAGGCAGGGGAGGGGGCTAGGTTCCCAAAGACAGTGGCACCAAGGCAAGGGGGGGGGGGGGGGGAACTCTACCTTTCCACATGCAGCGGCATCAATGGGGATGGGGCTAGGCTTCTACATACAGCGGCACCAAGGCAGGGGGGCTACATACAACGGGAGCAAGGCTGGGGGGGGTTAGGGTTCCACATACTGGGGACCAAGGCAGGGGGGGCTCTGTCCCCACATACTGGGGATCAAGACAGGGGGGCTGTGTTTCCACTTGCAGCGGCACCAAGGTGGGGGGGGGGGGCTATGTTTTCACATACTGGAGACCTAGGAGGGAGGCTGCTTTCCCACATACTGGGGAACAAGGCAGGGGGGCTGTGTTCCCACATACAACGGCACCAAGGCGGGGGGAGGGGCTTTCCCCTACCACATACAGTGGCACCAAGGCAGAGGGGGCTTGTTCCCTCATACAGCCGCACCAAGGCAGGGGAGGGGGGCTATGTCCCCGAAGACAGTGGCACCAAGGCAGGGGGGGGCTACATTCCCGAAGACAGTGGCACCAAGGCAGGGGGGGGGGCTACCTTTCCACATGCAGCGGCATCAATGGGGGTGGGGCTAGGCTTCTACATTCAGCGGTACCTAGGCAGGGGGGCTACATACAGCGGGAACAAGGCGGGGGGTGGGCTGCTTTACCAAGGCAGAGGGGCTGTGTTCCCACATACAGCAGCACCACGGCAGGGGGGGGGCTACATTCCCACATACAGTGACACCAAGGCGGGGGGGGGGGGGCTTTGTTCCCTCATACAGCAGCACCAAGGCAGGATGGGGGGCTACCTTGCCACATGCTGCAGCACCAAAGGGGGTGGGGCTACGCTTCTACAGAGGCACCAAGGCAGGGGGG
>NC_138769.1:15058049-15065549 GCF_965119305.1 Pelophylax lessonae
AGGAGCCAATGGTGCAGCAGCTGTGTCTCAGCCAATCAGGAGGGAGAGTCTCAAACGGCCGAGGGACTTGTAGACATCGTTTGACAGAGATGGGGCTCAGGTAAGTATTAGGGGGATCTGGGGGGGGGGGGGCTGCTACACCCAGGAGGCTTTTTATCTTAATGCATAGAATGCACCCTCTTACTTTACAACTCCGTGACAGCGGTGGTGTCCCCGCACTGACAGCCCATTCACAATTGATCAGCTGCTTATTGCAACAGGCCTCAGGGCTTACAAATGCATGATTGCTGCAGCGCACTGAGCTGTGGTGTGAGTGAGCCTGAAGATACAGAAGCATCTCACCTCCACACTTGGGGTTGGGACACTTGCTGGACAGGTCCAGGTATCTGACGAGGTTCTCTGGAAGCTCCCACGGTGTGTACGGAAGTCCCCGACTCTTGATGGTTCGTCCGGCCAGCTCCAGCAGCGTAGGCGGGGTGTAGGTCAGATCCCGCACAAACCTCACTACCAGCGGATTCCCGCGCAGGCTGAGCTCCTGCAGGTGGACCAGACTAAGGATTTCCCTCGGGAGGTATGTCAGGAGGTTGTTGTGAAGGCTGAGTGACCGCAGAGAGTGGACCCTGGAAGAGTAAGGCAAGAGAAATGGAGAGGGTCAATTTCCCTAGAGGGGAATTTTAAGCTTTAGCAGCTGATTACCCATCTGTCATACTCAATGTGCCAGCTGTGGGGGGTACCTGACTGTCATACTCACTGTGCCAGCTGAGGGGGATACCCATCTTACTGTCATACTCACTGTTCCAACTGTGGGGGGTACCTATCTGACTGTCATACTAACTGTGCCAGCTGTGGGGGGGGTACCTATCTGACTGTCATACTCACTGTGCCAGCAGTGGGGGGTACCTATCTGACTGTCATACTAACTGTGCCAGCTGTGGGGGGTACCTGACTGTCATACTAACTGTGCCAGCTGTGGTGGGGGGGTACCTATCTGACTGTCATACTCACTGTGCCAGCTGTGGGGGGGTACCTATCTGACTGTCATACTAACTGTGCCAGCTGTGGGGGGTACCTGACTGTCATACTAACTGTGCCAGCTGTGGGGGGTACCTATCTGACTGTCATACTAACTGTGCCAGCTGTGGGGGGTACCTGACTGTCATACTAACTGTGCCAGCTGTGGGGGGGGGGGGTACCTATCTGACTGTCATACTCACTGTGCCAGCTGTGGGGGGTACCTGACTGTCATACTAACTGTGCCAGCTGTGGGGGGGGGGTACCTATCTGACTGTCATACTCACTGTGCCAGCTGTGGGGGGTACCTATCTGACTGTCATACTCACTGTGCCAGAAGTGGGGGGTACCTATCTGACTGTCATACTCACTGTGCCAGCTGTGGGGGGACGCTGAGGATGCGGTTATCACACAGGACCAGGCAGCTCAGGTAAGGCAGGTTGGCGAGCTCCGGTGGGATGTGGGAGATGAAATTTCCACCCAGATACAGGAATTCCAGACTGGAAGACAAATAATCAAATCAATCTCTTCATCATTCAAAGCAATCAGCAAGATATTCCAAGGTTGTTACATTGTTACAATGTTTGACTCAATACTGGAGAACCTATTATAGCCAAAGCAATCAGACGTTAACGGTACGGCTCTTCATTACAGCACCAATCATACGCGGGCATTACAGGTATGGCATGTCCCATCACTACCAAGACATTACAGGTATGACATGTCTCATCACTACAACACCTATCATACCTGGGTGTTACAGGTACAGCATATCTTGTTACTACAACCCCTGTTATACCCAGACGTTACAGGTACGACATGTCCTATCAATACAGCCCCTGTTATACCCAGATGTTACAGGTACAGCATGTCTCATAACTACAGCACCCATTATATCCAGACTATTCAGGTATGACATGTCCCATCACCACAGCCCCTGTTATACCCAGATGTTCCAGGTATGGCATGTCCCATCACTACAGCCCCTGTTATACCCAGATGTTACAGATACGGCATGTCCCATCACTACAACCCCTGTTATACCCAGATGTTACAGGTAGGACATGTCCCATCACTCCAATACCCATTACACCCGACAATGCAGGTAAAGTATTTACCATCATTACCAAGACGTTACAGGTACGGCATGTCCCATCACTACAGCACCTATCATACATGGGCATTACAAGTTTGGCATGTGTTATTACTACAGTACCCATTACACCTACACAATGCAGGTACAACATATCCCATCACTACCAAGACGTTTTACAAGGTATGACATGTCCCATCAATACAGCACCCATTATAACCAGACACTACAGGTACGGTACGGCCCGTCCCACTCAGACATTACGGGTACGGTATGACGTCACACTCAGACATTACGAGTACGGTATGACGTCACACTCAGACATTACGGGTACGGTATGACGTCACACTCAGACATTACGGGTATGGCACACCTGCTCATATATAAGCTGTAAATAGTTTGGGTTTTATAGCCTGACACGGAGTACAGGAGATTGAGTGCTCCACATCTATGAACTCCTTGTCCCCATCTCTCTGTACTCAGCAGTGGAGTTGCCACTCTGAGGCTATTTTACAGCCAAAATACGCAATTCTGCAGTTTTCTCATCCTGAATCAGCAAGAATAAGGCAAACGCCGCATTCTGGAGGCCAAGGAGGGGACCGACCTCCACCCCACTCTCCGGGATTCCACTTCTAACACTGCTCTCCAATGGAAACATTTCAATTCTGCACTTTAAAATTTAACCACTTGCCTACTGTGCACTTAAACCCCCTTCCCATCCAGGCCAATTTTCAGCTTTCAGCGCTGTCACACTTTGACTGACAATTGCGCGGTCATGCTACACTGTACCCATATGAAATTTTTATCATTTTTTTTCACACAAATAGAGCTTTATTTTGGTGGTATTTAATCATCTCTGGGTTTTTTATTTTTTACAAAAAAAAAGAATAAAGACAGAAAATTTTGAAAAAAAAAAAAGTTTTTCTTATTTTCTGTGAGTACATTTTGAAAATAAATTGTTCTCCTTCACTGAAGGGCGCTGATGAGGCGGCACTGATAGGCTGCACTGATGGGCACTGATAGGCTGCACTGATGGGCACTGATGAGGTGGCACTGATGGGCACTGATGAGGTGGCACTGATGGGCACTGATGAGGAGGTACTAATATGCCGCAATGATGAGCACTGATAGGCGGCACTGATAGGCGGCACTGATAGGCACTGAGGTGGCACTGAGAGGCGGCACTGAGAGGCGGCACTGATAGGCACTGATAGGCTGCACTGATGGGCACTGATGAGGTGGCACTGATGGGCACTGATGAGGTGGCACTTATGGGCACTGATGAGGAGGTACTAATATGCCGCAATGATGAGCACTGATAGGCGGCACTGATAGGCGGCACTGATAGGCACTGAGGTGGCACTGAGAGGCGGCACTGGTGGGCGGCACTGATGGGCACTGGCGGATGGCACTGATGGGCACTGACGGGTGGCACTGATGGGCAGCACTGATGGGCAGCACCATCAGTGCCCACACTCAGTGCCCATAGTGCTGCCAGTCAGTGCTCATCAGTGCCTAGATGAGCAGGCACTGATGGGCACTGAATGGCAGCACTATGGGCACTGATTGTGGGCATTGATGGGGGACACTGATGGCGGGCACTGTGGGCACTGATGGGGGGGCACTGTGTATGTTTTTTACCTTTTAGTAATCAGGGCACTGGTGATCAGTGCCCTGATTACATGTCTCTGTGTCCAAGGGACACGGCCGACACAGATTCTCCCCGCTGCACGCTCGCGGGAGCGCGCGGGGGGCGTGTCACTGGGAGGCCGTTTAAAAACGGCCTCCCGAAAATTTGAGTCCGCGCTGCAGCCGTATATAGGCTGTAGCGCGGATGGGAACTAGTTAATAAATGAAAAGGAATAATGCCACAAATAAGCGTTTATTCACTTGCAATGTGCCTGTGAACTTGCTGAAAAAAAGAAATGTGGCTTCTTCAGGAAAAGTCAATTCCCTTGCACAGCGCCCTCCTTCCTTGTATGCCATAGGCCCCTTCTTTTAGTCTAAATTACAGTCTGTGCTGACCCAGCTCCTCCACCACTCCTCATCTCCCTACATAACCTTTACATGCAGCTGCTGGAGGAGGACGAAGAGGAATACTATAGACCATGGGTGCTCAACCTGTGGTCCTCCAGCTGTAGCAGAACTACAAATCCCATGAGGCATTGCAAGGCTGACAGTTACAAGCATGACACCCAGAGGCATGATGGGAATTGTAGTTCTGCAACAGCTGGAGGCCCACAGTTTGCATATCCCTGCTATAGACCATGGGTGCTCAACCTGTGGCCCCCAAGCTGTAGCAGAACTACAAGTCCCATGAGGCATTGCAAGGCTGACAGTTACAAGCATGACACCCAGAGGCAGAGGCATGATGGGAATTGTAGTTTTGCAACAGCTGGAGGGCCACAGTTTGCATATCCCTGCTATAGACCATAGGTGCTCAACCTGTGGTCTTCCAGCTGTAGCAGAACTACAAGTCCCATGAGGCATTGCAAGGCTGACAGCCAAAAGCATGACTCCCAGAGGCAGAGGCATGATGGGAATTGTAGTTTTGAAACAGCTGGAGGCCCACAGATTGCATATCTCTGCTATAGACCATAGGTGGTCACAACCTGTGACCCTCCAGCTGTTGTAGAACTACAAGTCCCATGAGGCACTGCAAGGCTGACAGCTACAAGCATGACACCCAGAGGCATGATGGGACTTGTAGTTTTGCAACAGCTGGAGGCTCGCATATGCCTGCTATAGACCATGGGTGCTCAACCTGTGGCAGACCTACAAGTCCCATGAGGCATAGCAAGACACTGACAGCCAAAAGCATGACTCCCAGAGGCGTGATGGGACTTTTAGTTCTGTAACAGCTGGAGGGCCACAGTTTGCATATGCCCGCTATAGACCATGGGTGCTCAACCTGCGGCCCTCAAGCTGTAGCAGAACTACAAGTCCCATGATGCACTGCAAGGCTGCCAGCTACAAGCATGACACCCAGAGGCATGATGGGACTTGTAGTTTTTCAACAGCTGGAGGCTCGCATATGCCTGCTATAGACCATGGGTGCTCAACCTGTGGCAGAACTACAAGTCCCATGAGGCATTGTAAGGCTGACAGTTACAAGCATGACACACAGAGGCATGATGGGAATTGTAGTTCTGCAACAGCTGGAGGCTTGCAGTTTGCATATGCCTGCTATAGACCATGGGTGCTCAACGTGTGACCCTCCAGCTGTGGCAGAACTACAAGTCCCATAAGGCATAGCAAGACACTGACAGCCAAAAGCATGACTCCCAGAGGCGGAGGCATGATGGGACTTTTAGTTCTGCAACAGCTGGAGGCTTGCAGTTTGCATATGCCTGCTATAGACAATGGGTGCTCAACCCGGGGCAGAACTACAAGTCCCATGAGGCAATGCGAGGCTGACATCTACAAGCATGACTCCCAGAGGCAGAGGCATGATGGGACTTGTAGTTCCGCCACAGGTTGAGCACCCATGCGATAGCCCTAAGTCAGCTCTGTGTGTGGCTATACAGCTAATCGCTTGCCCCCGTCATTCCAGCAACACGACGAACCATTTCCCACTGGCAGGGGCGCTTACAATGATCAGCTTTTAATGTAAAGATTTAATCCCAATAGGAAAAAAAAAACTGTCACTATAACTGCTTATAAAGTTTCAATTAAATTTATTAGTGTATCTAAATCTGCTAGTACATCTCCCCCTCCCCCCAGCTGCTTGCTGTGCCTCCTGTTCTTATTCCTCCAGAGTTGCGTCCCACTAATACAGGTGGAATGTTACTGGCCGGATCACCAGGCAAAAATAGAAAAACAAATGCAGCCACCGCCTCTAATAAGTGACATTTTTTGGTTTAATATGGCGTCAGGCCCCCTCAGCAGTGACCACCCCCCATGCTATGTACTAAGCGTAATTTAGTCGTGTGTAGCCCGGCCCCTCAGCAGCGACTCCCCATGCTATGTACTAAGCCTCATTTACAGTCGTCTGTAGCCCCGCCCCTATTTTGTTGCTGAAAATAACAAATCGCTGTGGTGTAGGGAGTTGAGCCCGGGTGATTTACCCCCCAGGGGCAGGCGGTGTGAGGACATTGGATCTCACAGTGTACAGATTCTATAGATTCTATTTCCAGGAAGGAAGGTTCTAGGAATCCTGGGCAGGCCTCATATATAACGCCTCCTGAACTTTGTACAGACTACACTGGATGGACCCCATGATCCTGCCAAGAGTGGAAGGGAGGGGAGGGGGAGCGCTGGGGATTAACTATTCATACACAGGGAGCCACATTCCTGACGGGTGTCACCGGGGACAATCACCGTATAGCAGATATACGGCCACATACACCCTGTGCAAGAAGAGTATATATACACACACACACATATATACACGGGGTACCGGTGCCCCCAACAGGCCAAGCAAGTCATAGCGGAGCATGCCGGAGCAGCAGACAAGGAATTCCCACAATGCAACAGAATAGTCCCCTATACTGCTCTGTAATCAGGATCAATCATCTAGTAGACGGGGGGATACACTACCTGTCCTAGGGTGACAACACTTCCTGTACTGTACTTATGGAGGAGCAGTGTTGTCACCACAAGACAGGACTACAGAACTCCTCCCCCCTCATCATGTAGTGGATGGGGGGGGGGGGGGAATACACATACATACAGAACAGTTACACTTCCTGTCCTAAGGTGACAACACTTCCTGTACTGTACTTATGGAAGAGCAGTGTTGTCACCCGACGACAGGACTACAGAACTCCTCCCCCCCTCCACATATAATGGATGGGGGAAAACACATTTATGCATACATACAGCACAGTGACACTTCCTGTCCTAGGGTGACAACACTTCCTGTACTGTACTTACAGAAGAGCAGTGTTGTCACCACAAGACAGGACTACGGAACTCCTCCCCCCTCATCATGTAGTGGATGGGGGGGTGGGGGAATACACATACATACAGCACAGTTACACTTCCTGTCCTAGGGTGACAACACTCACTCTACTGTACCTATGGAGGAGCAGTGTTGTCACCCTAACAGTACTGCAGAACTACTCCCCCATCATCATGTAGTAGATGGGGAGGAGGGGAATACACATTCAAAGAGCACACTTCCTGTTCAAGAGTGACAACACTTCCTGTACTGTACCTATGGAAAAGCAGTGTGGTCACCCTAACAGGACTACAGAACTCATCCCCCATCATCATGTAGTAGATGGGGGGGGGGGGAATACACATACATACAGCACAGTGACACTTCCTGTCCTAGGGTGACAACACTCACTTTACTGTACCTATGGAAGAGCAGTGCTGTCACATCAAGACAGGACTACACAACTCCCCCCCCCCCCCCTATCATCATGTAGTAGATGGGGGAAAAACACATA
>NC_138769.1:15070549-15139866 GCF_965119305.1 Pelophylax lessonae
CCCCCCCCTCCCCCTCAGATGTATGAGCAGTAAGTGTGAGCGAAAATCCCCCCCCCCCCAAAAAAAAATCTCAAAATCAAGCCCTAATCCACATGTTCACCACCTAAGCACCCAGCTCAAATCCTCTTTCTCCCCATATGCCCCCCGCAAAAATTCCCCCCCAAAAAAAAAAAAAAAATGTTCCCCCTCCTAGCAGAAATCCTCTACTCCCCCCCCCCACTCCAAATTGCCCCCACTTCCAGCACAAATTCCCCTCCCCCAATCCCCAATCCTAGCACAAATTCCCCCCCCCCCCCACAAATGTCTCCCAATCACCCCCCTCCAAAAAAAAGAAAATAGTAATGATAAACTCTACCATATTACTTTTATAGCACAAATCCCCACTTCAAGCACAAATCCTTTCCCCCATCCCCCTTATCCCCCCAAATCACCACTCTTAGCACAACTTCCCCAAATGTGGCCCCCTAGAACAATTCTTGCCCCCCAAATTTCCCTTCTCAACACAAATCCCCCTCCCCCCTAATCTCCTTGTAGTGCCCCCCCCCCCACCTCACATAATATCACAGTGCCCAAGGTAGCAGACCCTCCTGCCCACCCCTTAACTGGGCCCTGCCCCCCCCTCAGTAATAACCCCCCAGCTCCGCTGATCTCCTGCTCAGCAGTAACCCCCAGCTCCGCTGATCTCCTGCTCAGCAGTAACCCCCAGCTCCGCTGATCTCCTGCTCAGCAGTAACCCCCAGCTCCGCTGATCTCCTGCTCAGCAGTAACCCCCAGCTCCGCTGATCTCCTGCTCAGCAGTAACCCCCAGCTCCGCTGATCTAGTGCTCAGCAGTAACCCCCAGCTCCGCTGATCTCCTGCTCAGCAGTAACCCCCAGCTCCGCTGATCTCCTACTCAGCAGTAACCCCCAGCTCCGCTGATCTCCTGCTCAGCAGTAACCCCCAGCTCCGCTGATCTCCTGCTCAGCAGTAACCCCCAGCTCCGCTGATCTCCTGCTCAGCAGTAACCCCCAGCTCCGCTGATCTAGTGCTCAGCAGTAACCCCCAGCTCCGCTGATCTCCTGCTCAGCAGTAACCCCCAGCTCCGCTGATCTCCTACTCAGCAGTAACCCCCAGCTCCGCTGATCTCCTGCTCAGCAGTAACCCCCAGCTCCGCTGATATCCTGCTCAGCAGTAACCCCCAGCTCCGCTGATCTCCTACTCAGCAGTAACCCCCAGCTCCGCTGATCTCCTGCTCAGCAGTAACCCCCAGCTCCGCTGATCTCCTGCTCAGCAGTAACCCCCAGCTCCGCTGATCTCCTGCTCAGCAGTAACCCCCAGCTCCGCTGATCTAGTGCTCAGCAGTAACCCCCAGCTCCGCTGATCTCCTGCTCAGCAGTAACCCCCAGCTCCGCTGATCTCCTACTCAGCAGTAACCCCCAGCTCCGCTGATCTCCTACTCAGCAGTAACCCCCAGCTCCGCTGATCTCCTACTCAGCAGTAACCCCCAGCTCCGCTGATCTCCTGCTCAGCAGTAACCCCCAGCTCCGCTGATATCCTGCTCAGCAGTAACCCCCAGCTCCGCTGATCTCCTACTCAGCAGTAACCCCCAGCTCCGCTGATCTCCTGCTCAGCAGTAACCCCCAGCTCCGCTGATCTCCTGCTCAGCAGTAACCCCCAGCTCCGCTGATCTCCTGCTCAGCAGTAACCCCCAGCTCCGCTGATCTAGTGCTCAGCAGTAACCCCCAGCTCCGCTGATCTCCTGCTCAGCAGTAACCCCCAGCTCCGCTGATCTCCTACTCAGCAGTAACCCCCAGCTCCGCTGATCTCCTGCTCAGCAGTAACCCCCAGCTCCGCTGATATCCTGCTCAGCAGTAACCCCCAGCTCCGCTGATCTCCTACTCAGCAGTAACCCCCAGCTCCGCTGATCTCCTGCTCAGCAGTAACCCCCAGCTCCGCTGATCTCCTGCTCAGCAGTAACCCCCAGCTCCGCTGATCTCCTGCTCAGCAGTAACCCCCAGCTCCGCTGATCTAGTGCTCAGCAGTAACCCCCAGCTCCGCTGATCTCCTGCTCAGCAGTAACCCCCAGCTCCGCTGATCTCCTGCTCAGCAGTAACCCCCAGCTCCGCTGATCTCCTGCTCAGCAGTAACCCCCAGCTCCGCTGATCTAGTGCTCAGCAGTAACCCCCAGCTCCGCTGATCTCCTGCTCAGCAGTAACCCCCAGCTCCGCTGATCTCCTACTCAGCAGTAACCCCCAGCTCCGCTGATCTCCTGCTCAGCAGTAACCCCCAGCTCCGCTGATATCCTGCTCAGCAGTAACCCCCAGCTCCGCTGATCTCCTGCTCAGCAGTAACCCCCAGCTCCGCTGATCTCCTGCTCAGCAGTAACCCCCAGCTCCGCTGATCTCCTGCTCAGCAGTAACCCCCAGCTCCGCTTATCTCCTGCTCAGCAGTAACCCCCAGCTCCTCTGATCTCCTGCTCAGCAGTAACCCCCAGCTCCCCTGATCTCCTGCTCAGCAGTAACCCCCAGCTCCTCTGATCTCCTGCTCAGCAGTAACCCCCAGCTCCCCTGATCTCCTGCTCAGCAGTAACCCCCAGCTCCGCTGATCTCCTGCGCAGCAGTAACCCCCAGCTCCGCCGATACTCTGGTTTGCTAATCCTCCTCTCTCTCTCCTGTTCCTGATCACCTCCCACTATATTTCTCCCATGCTGCTCATCACTTGTGACATTGCTAATTTCTCCTGCTCTGGGTCCCCCAGTCCTTCCTCTCCGGTCCCCGCTCACCTTCCTTCTGCTCCACGCTGCACACCGGGATGGGACGTCTGTACCAGACACTTCCAGAATATATACACATGAACCAGAAGGGACTGCTAATGGCGTCTTTCTGGTTCGCTTGTTAGTTTCCCAGTGCATCATGGGATATCTCATGCCCAAATACAAAGCAGAGCTAAAGCTGAATAAAAGCCTCTCAAAAGCTGCAGGTGCTTTTCGTGAACATTGTCGTAGACTTCTATGGAGGCTTTGGAACAAACCAAGAACGTGACAGATAATTTTTTTTGCAAAGTGAACAGGACTGTAAGGTCACCATTTTATTTAGTGACAGGAGCTTTGATTGGCATTCATTTAAACAAAAACGTGTCTACTGCTACATTTTGAAGTGTAAACGAACCCTTCCACAGTTGTCACTAGAACAGGTGCCCCCATTGAAAGAATTCTCTCTAATCCTGTTCTGGTGACACATTCTGTCTCAGTTGCAATAGTGACCAGTGCAAATAGAGACGGCGAATCTACCCAGAGGGCAGCAACGCCTGATCTTTACACTTTAAGAGGTCCTGTGGATGCATCTAAGAGAATTACAAGCCCCAGATGTAGTGGAACAGTAGAGGATTATCCAGCCCAGGTATACGTGCAGGCACACACTCCTCCACCGTCAGTCAGAGCCACTATGGCCAGATCCCCCGACAATGAGCCTGTGTCACTCTCAGCATGACCAGCTCTGGGAAAAAAGCCACACAATTCATAAGAGACTCAAAACACTGAGCCTCTGTGAACCCTCAGAGGATGAAGATCCCGAACACTGAGCCTCTGTGAACCCTCAGAGGATGAAGATCCCGAACACTGAGCCTCTGTGAACCCTCAGAGGATGAAGATCCCGAACACTGGGCCTCTGATCCTCCAGAGGATGAAGATCCCGAACACTGGGCCTCTGATCCTCCAGAGGATGAAGATCCCGAACACTGGGCCTCTGGTCCTCCAGAGGATGAAGATCCCGAACACTGGGCCTCTGGTCCTCCAGAGGATGAAGATCCTGAACACTGGGCCTCTGGTCCTCCAGAGGATGAAGATCCCGAACACTGGGCCTCTGGTCCTCCAGAGGATGAAGATCCCGAACACTGGGCCTCTGGTCCTCCAGAGGATGAAGATCCCGAACACTGGGCCTCTGGTCCTCCGGAGGATGAAGATCCCGAACACTGGGCCTCTGATCCTCCGGAGGATGAAGATCCCGAACACTGGGCCTCTGATCCTCCGGAGGATGAAGATCCCGAACACTGAGCCTCTTATCCTCCGGAGGATGAAGATCCCGAACACTGAGCCTCTTATCCTCCGGAGGATGAAGATCCCGAACACTGGGCCTCTGATCCTCCGGAGGATGAAGATCCTGAACACTGAGCCTCTGATCCTCTGGGGGATGAAGATCCCGAAGACTGAGCCTCGGATCCTCTGGGGGATGAAGATCCCGAAGACTGAGCCTCGGATCCTCCAGACTGAGGATGAAGATCCCGGGACAGTGATCATCAGACAGCTAGCTGGTCCAGGGAGAGGAACCAGGAATAATGGTTTCCATATAGGGGACATCATACTCTGTGTTCTCACATATTGAGAAAACCTAGTAGCATAGTATCCAACACGTCCAGTGTCTGAGAAACATGTTGGGGGTGCCCCATCGTTGGGGGTCAGTGGGAGGAGCAGCGCCCCATTGTCGGTGTCAGTGGGAACAGTGCCCCATCGTCGGTGTCAGTGCCCCGTCCCTTGGTGTCCGTGGGAGGAAAGGCGCCCCGTCCCTTGGTGCCCGTGGGAGGAAAGGCGCCCCGTCCCTTGGTGCCCGTGGGAGGAAAGGCGCCCCGTCCCTTGGTGCCCGTGGGAGGAAAGGCGCCCGTCCCTTGGTGCCCGTGGGAGGAAAGGCGCCCCGTCACTGGTGCCCGTGGGAGGAATGGCGCCCCGTCACTGGTGCCCGTGGGAGGAATGGCGCCCCGTCACTGGTGCCCGTGGGAGGAATGGCGCCCCGTCACTGGTGCCCGTGGGAGAAAAAGAGTACCCCAAGGAGGCAAGTAAAAGGCTATATTTAGGCTACAGACTGCAGCCTGGGGACCACTTTTCAAGACTCTGTACAAGAAGAATGGACTAAGAGCAGTACTGAATGCCACTTTTGTACAAGGAGAACTATTTTGCCATCCTGGCTTAGCTGGAGAAGTGTAGAAAGGATGACTTACTACTTGGAAAGGGAACCAGTGAAGAGTAGAGTAGTGGCAGTTCATCTCAATGGCCACAGACACCATGAGACCCATTTTCCCAAAAGTGCCTACACAGCTAGGAGTATTCTATCCATCAGAGGATCTGTATACACTGTATTCTATATAGAGGATATGTATACATTGTATTCTATATAGATGATCGGTATACATTGTATTCTATATAGAGGATCTGTATACATTGTGTTCTATATAGATGATCTGTATACATTGTATTTTATATAGATGATCTGTATACATTGTATTCTATATAGAGGATCTGTATACATTGTATTCTATATAGAGGATCTGTATACATTGTATTCTATATAGAGGATCTGTATACATTGTATTCTATATAGAGGATCTGTATACATTGTATTCCTCATAGAGGATCTGTATACATTGTATTCTTCATAGATGATCTGTATACATTGTATTCTATATAGAGGATCTGTATACATTGTATTCTATATAGATGATCTGTATACATTGTATTCTTCATAGATGATCTGTATACATTGTATTCTATATAGAGGATCTGTATACATTGTATTCTTCATAGATGATCTGTATACATTGTATTCTATATAGAGGATCTGTATACATTGTATTCTATATAGATGATCTGTATACATTGTATTCTATATAGATGATCTGTATACATTGTATTTTATATAGATGATCTGTATACATTGTATTTTATATAGATGATCTGTATACATTGTATTCTATATGGAGGATCTGTATACATTGTATTCTATATAAATGATCTGTATACATTGTATTCTATATAGATGATCTGTATACATTGTATTCTATATAGAGGATCTGTATACATTGTATTCTATATAGAGGATATGTATACATTGTATTCTATGCATCATAAGACCTGGTTATATCTATCTTCAAAACAGCAAAACAAAGAATTGGATTGTGATCCGGGGGGGGGGGGGGTACTTTGACCGGAGTTGGGCTTTAAGCAGAAGGTAACACTTCTGGAATGTAAAGTGAAATCTGCAGCAGGAGTGAGGCGGGGGGAGCTGATGCAACATCTCGGGGTCACGGTGACATTCCCCAACCTGAGACATGTACAGATGGGGAGAACGAACGTTCTGCAAGTGTCAGAACTTTAACAGATGGATAGTTGTTACCCCCCCCCCCAACCCAATACATGGAATCCTGCCGATCAACTTACCCTTCATTGCCCACCCAATACTTGACACCCAATCAAGCAACTTACCCCTTGTTGCATACCCAGAACATGGAACCCCGCCAAGCAACTTACCCCTCCTTGCCCACCCAGTACATGGAACCCCGCCAATCAAATTACCCCTCCTTGCCTAACCAAGATGAGTCACACAGCCAACCAATTTACCCCTCCTTGCCCACCCAGTACATGGTCCCTAGCCAGTCAACTTACCTTTTTATTGCCCATCCAATGCATGAAACCTAGCCGAACAACTTACCCCTCCTTGCCCAACCAATAGCAGGCACCCAATCAACAATTGACCTCTTCTTGCCCAACCAATACATGGCACCCAGGCAACCAACATACCCCTTCTTGCCCAACCAATATGATACACCCAACCAACCAATTTACCCCTCCCCTCCCTGCCCACCCAATGTATGGTTCCTTGCCAGCCAACTTAACCCTCCCTGCCCACCCAATGCATGGCACCCAGCCAGCTTACCCCTTGTTGCCCACCCAATTAATGACATCCAGCCAGCCAACTTACCGCTCCTTACCCACCCAATACAGGACAGCCAGCCAATCAACTTACCACTCCTTGCCCCCTCAATACAGGACAGCCAGCCAATCAACATACCTCTCCTTGCCCACTCAATACATGACACCCAGCCAACCAACTTACCGCTCCTTGCCCCCTCAATACATGACACCCAGCCAACCAACTTACCACTCCTTGCCCCCTCAATACATGACACCCAGCCAACCAACTTACCACTCCTTGCCCCCTCAATACAGGACAGCCAGCCAATCAACATACCTCTCCTTGCCCACTCAATACATGACACCCAGCCAACCAACTTACCGCTCCTTACCCACCCAATACATGACAACCAGCCAATCAACTTACCGCTCCTTACCCACCCAATACATGACAACCAGCCAACCAACTTACCGCTCCTTGCCCACCGAATACATGAAACCCAGCCAACCAACTTACCACCCCTTGCCAGCAAACTTACCCCTTCTTGCCCACCCAATACATGCCACCCAGCCAGCAAACTTACTCCTTCTTTCCCACCCAGCCAATCAACTTACCGCTCCTTGCCCACTCAATACATGACACCCAGCCAACTTAGCGCTCCTTGCCCACTCAGTACATGCCACCCAGCCAACCAACCTACAAACCCTTGCCCACCGAATACATGACACCCAGCCAACCAACTTACGGCACCATGCCCACTCAGTACATGTCACCCAGCCAACCAACCTACAACCTCTTGCCCACCGAATACATGACACCCAGCCAACCAACTTACCGCCCCTTGCCAGTCAACTTACCCCTCCTTGTCCAACCAATACAGGACACTCAGCCAGCAAACTTACCCCTTCTTGCCCACCCAATACATGCCACCCAGCCAACAAACTTACTCCTTCTTGCCCACCCAATACATGCTACCCAGCCAACAAACTTACTCCTTCTTGCCCACCCAATACATGCCACCCAGCCAACAAACTTACTCCTTCTTGCCCACCCAATACATGCTACCCAGCCAACAAACTTACTCCTTCTTGCCCACCCAATACATGCTACCCAGCCAACAAACTTACTCCTTCTTGCCCACCCAATACATGCCACCCAGCCAACAAAACTTACTCCTTCTTGCCCACCCAATACATGCCACCCAGCCAACAAAACTTACTCCTTCTTGCCCACCCAATACATGCCACCCAGCCAATCAACTTACCACTCCTTTCCCACCCAACCAACTTACCACTCCTTTCCCACCCAACCAACTTACCACTCCTTTCCCACCCAACCAACTTACCGCTCCTTGCACATTTAAATACATGTCCCTGAGCCAACCAACCTACCTGATCATGTTCTCGATCTCGACCGGGATGCTCTTGAGCCGGTTGCCCCCCATGGACAGGGTATTCAGGGTCTGTATCTGGAGGAGCTGGCTGGGGATCTCTTCAAACTGGTTCCCACTGAGGTTCAGCACCTCCAGCTTCATGGTGCCCATCTCTTTGGGCAACGAGAACTCATCCAGCCGGTTGTTCTTGGCCAGCAGGGTCTTCAGCCTAGTGAGCCCCAGGATCTCCTCCCCGATGTAGGCCATGGTGTTATTGCTAATGTCCAGGAGGGAGATCTGGGAGAAGGTGGCCACGGTGGGAGGGAGGACCACCATGCGGTTATGGGACAGCAGCAGTTGATGGACCTCTTTCTTCCGATCGTCGGTCATCTGCTCCAGGTTCATGTTGTCCAGGCCGAGGCGGCAGAGATTGAGGACATGCTCCCCCTCTGCTGGCTCTGGGCCCTCCATGGCTGGGGGGATACCCTCTACTGGGGTAATCAGTGAGCTCCTAGAGGACGCTTAGACCAAACAGGGACGGGGGGGGGGGTCCAAAATCTGGGGATCTCAGGGGAAAACTGAGTCTTGGGGCCCCTCAATGTAGATACAACAGAGTTTCCAGGCCCCTCAGTACAGGGGAGGGCAGAGTGCAGGGGCCCCTCAGTACAGGGGGAGCACAGTCCAAGGGCCCCTCAGTACAGGGGGAGCACAGTCCAAGGGCCCCTCAGTACAGGGGGAGCACAGTCCAAGGGCCCCTCAGTACAGGGGGGAGCACAGTCCAAGGGCCCCTCAGTTCAGGGGGAGCACAGTCCAAGGGCCCCTCAGTACAGGGGGAGCACAGTCCAAGGGCCCCTCAGTACAGGGGGAGCACAGTCCAAGGGCCCCTCAGTACAGGGGGAGCACAGTCCAAGGGCCCCTCAGTACAGGGGGAGCACAGTCCAAGGGCCCCTCAGTACAGGGGGAGCACAGTCCAAGGGCCCCTCAGTACAGGGGGAGCACAGTCCAAGGGCCCCTCAGTTCAGGGGGAGCACAGTCCAAGGGCCCCTCAGTTCAGGGGGAGCAAAGTCCAAGGGCCCCTCAGTTCAGGGGGAGAAAAGTCCAAGGGCCCCTCAGTACAGGGGGAGCACGGTCCAAGGGCCCCTCAGTTCAGGGGGAGCACGGTCCAAGGGCCCCTCAGTTCAGGGGGAAGCACAGTCCAAGGGCCCCTCAGTTCAGGGGGAAGCACAGTCCAAGGGCCCCTCAGTTCAAGGGGAGCACAGTCCAAGGGCCCCTCGGTATTATATAAGGTTCCAGCCTCGGTACGGTGTGTTCAGCAATCTCCTGGCTTATGCAAGTCCCCGGAACGTTGACACTGAGCTCAGCCCGCCGCCCCGGAACCTGCACCGCATACCGCACCACCGACACTGCGGGGAGGAGAGGTATGTGTTATACAGGGGGCGGGGCGGGGTCGTCCCGGGGCGGGGACACTGGGTTTGTAGAGTGTAGTCAGGGGGCGGGGATAGAGCTGTGTAGAGAAAGAGAGGGAGGGCTGGACGGGAGCCATGAATTGGGGGCGGGAAGTAGTGCTGACGTCACGTGAGGCATCCGGAGCAGTGATACAATGTAACAGATGATTGCTCAGCATTACTCAGCAATTTACCATCCACCGGATCACATGTATACATTGTATTCTATATAGATGATCTGTATACATTGTATTCTATATAGATGATCTGTATACATTGTATTCCTCATAGGTGATCTGTATACATTGTATTCTATATAAATGATCTGTATACATTGTATTCTATATAGATGATCTGTATACATTGTATTCTATATAGAGGATCTGTATACATTGTATTCTATATAGATGATCTGTATACATTGTATTCTATATAGAGGATCTGTATACATTGTATTCTATATAGATGATCTGTATACATTGTATTCTATATAGATGATCTGTATACATTGTATTCTATATGGAGGATCCATATACATTGTATTCTATATAGAGGATCTGTATACATTGTATTCTATATAGATGATCTGTATACATTGTATTCTTCATAGGTGATCTGTATACATTGTATTCTATATGGAGGATCTGTATACATTGTATTCTATATAGATGATCTGTATACATTGTATTCTATATAGAGCATCTGTATACATTGTATTCTATATAGATGATCTGTATACATTGTATTCTATATAGATGATCTGTATACATTGTATTCTATATAGAGGATCTGTATACATTGTATTCTATATGGAGGATCTGTATACATTGTATTCTATATAGATGATCTGTATACATTGTATTCTATATAGAGGATCTGTACACATTGTATTCTATATGGAGGATCTGTATACATTGTATTCTATATAGATGATCTGTATACATTGTATTCCTCATAGGTGATCTGTATACATTGTATTCTATATAGATGATCTGTATACATTGTATTCTATATAGATGGTCTGTATACATTGTATTCTATATGGAGGATCTGTATACATTGTATTCTATATGGAGGATCTGTATACATTGTATTCTATATAGATGATCTGTATACATTGCATTCTATATAGCTGATCTGTATACATTGTATTCTATATAGATGATCTGTATACATTGTATTCTATATGGAGGATCTGTATACATTGTATTCTATATGGAGGATCTGTATACATTGTATTCTATATAGAGGATCTGTATACATTGTATTCTTCATACATTGTATTCTTCATAGGTGATCTGTATACATTGTATTCTTCATAGATGATCTGTATACATTGTATTCTATATAGATGATCTGTATACATTGTATTCTATATAGATGATCTGTATACATTGCATTCTATATAGGTGATCTGTATACATTGTATTCTATATAGAGGATCTGTATACATTGTATTCTATATAGAGCATCTGTATACATTGTATTCTATATAGAGGATCTGTATACATTGTATTCTATATAGAGCATCTGTATACATTGTATTCTATATAGAGGATCTGTATACATTGTATTCTATATAGATGATCTGTATACATTGTATTCTATATAGAGGATCTGTATACATTGTATTCTATATAGATTATCTGTATACATTGTATTTTATATAGATGATCTGTACACATTGTATTCTATATAGATGATCTGTATACATTGTATTCTATATAGATGATCTGTATACATTGTATTCTTCATAGATGATCTGTACACATTGTATTCTATATAGATGATCTGTATACATTGTATTCTATATAGAGCATCTGTATACATTGTATTCTATATAGATGATCTGTATACATTGTATTCTATATAGAGCATCTGTATACATTGTATTCTATATAAATGATCTGTATACATTGTATTCTATATAAATGATCTGTATACATTGTATTCTATATAGAGCATCTGTATACATTGTATTCTATATAGATGATCTGTATACATTGTATTCTATATAAATGATCTGTATACATTGTATTCTATATAGAGGATCTGTATACATTGTATTCTATATAAATGATCTGTATACATTGTATTCTATATAGAGGATCTGTATACATTGAATTTTGTGTAATGTATAGTGTTAATAGTTAATTTTTATCTATTAACAAAATTGAAAGTGAATGAACAAAAGAGAAATCCAATGAAATCAATATTTGGTGTGATCGCCCTTTGCCTTCAAACCAGCCTCAATTCTTCTAGGTAGACTTGCACCCAGTTATTGGAGGGACTCGGCAGGTAGGTTGTTCCAAATATCTTGGAGAACTAAGCACAGATCTTCTGTGTATGTCGGCTGCCTCAAATTATTTGTCTCTTCATGTCATCCCAACAGACTCCATGATGGTGAGATCAGGGCTCTGTGGGGGCCAAACCATGCCCTCCAGGACAAACATGTCATATTTACCTGGTTTTGCACAGAGCATGCCAGATCTTCCTCTTCCAGGGCCCCCCCCCCATGCTCCTGGCCCCTCCCTCCTTCCAGGTGCCTCCATAGGGAGCACCCAAGCAAGCTCGCTCCTGAGCCACTGCTCTGTGTGTCCATTTTCACACTGAGCGTGGCTTAGTCTCGCCCCCACTTTCTCCTTTCTGGCTCACTGGCTGTGATTGACAGTAGTGGAAGCCAATGGCTCCCCCTGCTGCTGTCTCAGCCGACTGCCCCCATCAGTCGGCGGGGGGAGACCTAATGCGCATGCGCGGCAGGAACCAATCATACAGAGGAACCAATCTCCTCCATTTTCCTCCTGCAGCTACAGGAGGAAAAAGGAGGACGGTGATTTCTCTACATGCTGCCCCCGCCACCCCTCCTATCCAGGTGTATATGGAGCATGGGGACCGGTTGCAATTGCAACCCCTGCAACCCCTGTAGTTACGCCCCTGACTTATTATTTATTACCTATTATTATTGCGAGCGCTGTTTTTGGGTATATTCATTTTTCTAAGTTTTTACCTAGTGGGCAGCAGCTGCAATACACATTATTGTGAGTTTAACACACACTAAATCCTAGCGCGGGTTTTAATTAAATTTTATCAAGCTCAAAGAAATGTTAGAATAATGGAGGGTACAGCCGGTGTATATCTTGCCATCCTCTCCTATGTTAGGAGAACTTGTACCATGGGGTACTGCTCATTGGAGCTGGATATTGCAGGCTGTACTGTGCAGGAATGGCCAATGTTGCAATCATTTATTGCAATGTTTGGTGTTAATGTTAAAAATCTGTCTCACAGTGTGCTGGATTGCTTCACACTGAAAAATGTTCATTGGTAGGACAGGACCGGATGGACTGTTGGACAACAGGGGGCGATGTGAAACCTTGGGAAGGTCCCCTAGGGAGTAACCGCTTGCCTGCATGTGGTCCCTCCTCTGACACTGTGCTAGCAAACCAGGGGACAAGAGTTCCTGGTGACATTGACAGTATTGATGTGTGTGATGGAATGTTAATATTGAGGTTAAACAAAAGGATGTGGTGTTATTCTCAGATATTTTGGTTGCCAAGGGTAACCACATAGGTATTACCGAACCTGAAAAACGGTTGGTGCTGGTTAACCACTTAACCCCCGGAGGATTTGGCTGCTCAAAGGCCAGGCCCTATTTTGCAATTCGGCACTGTGTGACTTTAACGGACAATTGCGCGGTCGTGCAACGCTGTACCCAAATGAAATTGACGTCCTTTTTTTCCCACAAACAGAGCTTTCTTTTGGAGGTATTTGATCACCTGTGCAATTTTGACTTTTTGCGCTATAAACAAAAAAAGAGCGACAATTTTGAAAAAATAACAATATTTTTCATATTTTTTTATATGAAATTCCCCCCAAAAAAATATAAAAATCAAAATGTTTTAACATTTTCTGCCAATTTGTTTTCTGCTACATATTTTTGGTAAAAAAAATTGCAGTAAGCGTATTTTGATTGGTTTGCGCAAAAGTTATTGCGTTTAGTAACTAAGGGAAAGATTTCTGTCATTTTTATTGTTTTTTTTTTTAACGAGTAATGGCGGCGATCTGCGATTTTTTTTTGCGGGACTGCGACATTGCGGCGGACAGATCGGACCCTTGACTGACATTTTTGATACTTTTTGGAGTACCAGTGACATTACTACAGTAATCAGTGCTATACATATGCACTGTTACTGTAAAAATGACACTGGCAGGGAAGGGGTTAACTTTATTAGTGATCAGTGGGTTAAACTTATCCCTAGGGCGTGTTTCTAATTGTGGGGGGGGGCGTGGCTTGTGATGTAACCACAGAGACATACGATCCTACATAGCAGGATCGTATGATCTCTGCAGTTACACAGGGGAGAATGACAGACGGTTGTGTTTACATCAGCCGCCTGCCTTTCTCCCTCTCCAGCGGGAGATCGCGAGTGGCCGGCGGACATCGGAGCCACCGGTCACTCGCGCGGGGATGACAGGGAACGAGCAGGGGCAGGAGCGCGCCCCCTGCGGCGCGTGCTCGCCCCCTAGAGGCTCCTGGGCGAGCGACGTAGTCAGACTGCCGCAGTAAATAGTCGTGCGGCGGTCGGCAAGTGGTTAAGCTTGAGTCAATTAGTGAGAGAGATCAGTCCCTGACAGGTGTCATAGGAGAAAGCCCCCTTCAGTCCTGGGAAAGTCGGTTAGGGGGAGGAAAAAAGAAATGTAGGAACCCCAGGCCAGAAGGTAGAAGAGATGGTAGAAAGATCAGTGGGACCTCAAGGGTGAGGAAGAAGTGCTTGCGGAACAACACATGGAAAATGATGTGGGTGGAGTGCCCCTTTAGAAGGAAGGTAAGAAAGGTTTGGACCCCTGGGGGTGGTAGTTGGCACAAGGGTGCCAGTGTGCAGAGTGATGTGTTTCTTCCTCCGGTGCGAAACGGGGAGGGGGGGGATATGTAGAGAGGTGAGCCCGTGCCACTGTTTATTTCGGCAGTTTGGGCCACGGGGGGGGGGGGGATATGTAGAGAGGTGAGCCCGTGCCACTGTTTATTTCGGCAGTTTGGGCCAGGTTCTGCAGAAAACAGGCGCACTAATGAGACAGGTGTGTGCTGGGGTTATGTCGGAGCCGGAATTACAGGTCAGTGCCCCCTCCCTCTCGAGAGGGGGTCAGGCTGTGCAAGGGAGCTGTTGGGAGCACGTTGGTCTGTAAACTGTTAAATAGAACTATTCCGGGCCTTTTTTTTTTTTGTTTATAGCACAAAAAATAAAAACCGCACAGGTGATCAAATACCACCAAAATAAATTTCTATTGTGGAGAAAAAAAAATACATTAACCACTTGCCTACAGGGCACTTTCACCCCCTTCCTGCCCAGGCCAATTTTCAGATTTCAGCGCTGTCACACTTTGAATGACAATTGCGCGGTCATGCTACACTGTACCCATATGACATTTTTATCATTTTTTTTCACACAAATAGAGCTTTATTTTGGTGGTATTTAATCACCTCTGGGTTTTTTATTTCTTACAAAAAAAAAGAAAAAGGACAGAAAATTTTGGAAAAAAAAAAGTTTTTCTTATTTTCTGTGAGTCAATTTTGAAAATAAATACATTTTTCTCCTTCACTGATGTGCGCTGATGAGGCGGCACTGATGGGCACTGATAGGCTGCACTGATGGGCACTGATGAGGTGGCACTTATGGGCACTGATGAGCACTGATAGGTGGCACTGATAGGCGGCACTGATGAGCACTGATAGGTGGCACTAATGAGCACTGATAGGCGGCACTGATGGGCACTGAGAGGTAGCACTGATGGGCACTGAGAGGCGGCACTGACGGACACTGATGGGTGGCACTGATGGACACTGACGGTGGCACTGATGAGCATTAATGGGTGGCACTGATAAGCACTGATGGGCAGCACCATCAGTGCCCACACTCAGTGCCCATAGTGCTGCCAGTCAGTGCCCATCAGTGCCTAGATGAGCAGGCACTGATGGGCACTGACTGGCAGCACTATGGGCACTGATGGTGGGCACTGATAGTGAACAGTTATGGCATTTTATTTCCCTCTTGTGAAATCAGGGCACTGGTGATCAGTGCCCTGATTACATTTCTCTGTGTCCCCTATGAGGAGGAGCCGCTGATCGGCTCTCCTCACCTCACACACTGACAGTGTGAGCCGAGGAGAGCCGAATAACGGCACTTCCTCATTTACATGTGATCGGCTGTGATTGGACACAGCCGATCACATGGGTAAAGAGCCATGTCATTGACTCTTTACCGAGATCGGGATCTCGCCGTGTCCTAGCAACATGGCGCGGTCACGATCGCCACTCCACTCGTCCACTCGGGCGCGCAAGAGAGGCTGTTCTGGTGCGCCGTCATTTGACGGCGGGCAGGTAGTAAGTGCTTAGTTTTATTTGGGTACAGCGTTGGACGTCCGCGCAATTGTCCGGTAAAGTGACGCAGTGCCGTATTGCAATGCAAAAAAATGGCCTGGTCATTAAGAGGGTAAAACCTTCCGGAGCTGAAGTGGTTAAACGCCACGGCCTACCTGAGTATTGTTGCTGACCATGTCCATCCCTTTATGACTACAGTGTCCCCATCTTCTGATGGCTCCTTCCAGCAGGATAATGCACCATGTCACAAAGCTCAAATCCTCTCACCACTGGTTTCTTCACCATGACAATGAGGTCACTGTCCTCCAATGGCCTCCACACTCACCAGATCTCATCCAATAGAGCACCTTTGGGATGTAGTGGAAAGGGAGATTAGCATCATGGATGTGCAGCCGACAAATCTGCAGCAACTGCGTGATGCTATCATGTCAATTAGGGTGAACACCAGTGGCGGCCCGTCCATTGGGGGCGCCGCCCCCCCTATCCATGCATCGGGCCCCCTAATCTACATGCAAGGCCCCGGACGCATGGATTCCAATGGGGTTTTTTTTCTTTTGAAGCACATGATTAGAGCTAGAGGGTCTAATGGGCTTCAAAAAAGGGTGGGTTCGGGGCGCAGAGCTCTGTGCCCTGAGCCCACCCAGTTGTGTGACAAATAGCAAATTAATATGCGTTATTGCCACACTGATTCTCCTCCCGGCCAATCAGGAAGCAGGTCCTGAGACCTGTTTCCCAATTGGCCGAAAGGAGAAGGCATGCTCTTGGCCAAGAAGGGGGGAGGAGACGGCCGCCAAGAAGGGACATGAAGGAGCCTGAGAGGGAAGCCGCCACCGCTGCTGCCTGTTAGTCCGGAGGAACAAGGTAAGTAGACTGGCGGGGGGGGGGGGGATGTGGTGGTGCAGGCTGGAGTAATATGGGGGGTCCGTGACCAGGTCCGTCTGCAGCCCCCCCCCCCCCAACTGATGGAACACCAGCCGCCACTGGTGAACTCGTGTCCCAGATTGCCCAGGACAGTCCCGCATTTTGACGGTCTGTCCCGGGACTCGAGCACCTTAATTCCTGGGACAATACAGTGTCCTGGAATACAGCGGGGGATCCAAGCTGTCACTGGAGATGAGGCTGAGGGGCCGCCCGCTGTGTGTCAACCCTCGGTGGAAGTGTAACGGACACCAAGCAGTCGCACAGCCCCCACCAAGGATACGCCATACGCTCACAGAGCCACCGTCCCACTGTATGACACCAGTCACAGCCTGCCGCTCTCATCCGTTGCCTGCCAGGCTCTGGTGCCGTCCATCCCCGGTGTGTGTGTCGGTGCAGCACAGCCGAGCCCTCTGTTTCCACGGGGCTTCCTGAAATGGGCGGAGACTCAGAGGGAGCGGCTTCCAGGTAAGCTGCTGCTGCACCCATTGTGCTATCTATACACTTGACAATTTTGTTGACAGTTTTGGAGCTGACACCCTTCCTTCCCCCCAACTAGTGAAGAACTACAGGTTCCTGCATGAACCTGTGAAATCTATGGGGTCACACCCTTAGATCTCAGGGGTTCATGCTGGGACTTGTAGTCCTTCAATTTTGAGGGTGTGACCCCCCCAAAAGTGAAGGACTACAGGTCCCAGCATGAACCCCTTAGAGCTTAAGATGTGACACCCCGTCCCGAAAACTGGCAAAAAGAGTATAAAAAAATCAGCTTTTTTTTTTGGGGGGGGGGGGGGTCCCTGAATGCCAGTTTGGAAATGTGGTCACCCTAATGTCAACATGTCCCAAAATCTCTGAGGAATGTTTTTCCAACACCTTATTGAATCTACGCCACGAAGAATCAAGGCAGTTCTGTCTATATATTTTGTTTTATTATACAACAAAGGATTTAGTCTCGGTTCACACTACGTCGCTCCGACTTCGGGGGCGACCTGTGAAGTCGCGTGCACCGCGACTTCGGCGCGACTTGCACGGACTTCATATAATGAATGTCTATGCAAGTTGCTCCGAGGTCGCCCCGAAGTAGTACAGGACCCTTTTTCTAAGTCCGAGCGACTTGTGTCCCTCCTATTAGAACGGGTCCTGTAGCACTGCATGGACCGCGATGGGCCGCGACTTGTCAGGCTGACAAGTCGCCTGACAAGTCGCGGTAGTGTGAATGGACACTTATAAAGCACTATTTTATTTTATTTTGTTAAACGGACAGTAGCCTATCTCTGCTTGAAATCCTGGGAGGAGCCGGACGGAGGGAGGTGGAGGAGGTATTGCTTTGACTCATTCATTTGTGTGTGTGTGAATATTATCTTTAGCTACTGAGCTGTGTAAACTCAGGCTTTGATTTTATTTTTTAACCACTTGCCGACCGCTCACATTGAGCCTACTGCGGCAGAGTGGCTCGTCTGGGTCCAGCGACGTAGACCTATGTCGCTGGATCCCGCCCCGTCTCGCCGGAGGCTCGCTTTTGCTGTATTCGGACACAGCGTGAGTCGGGCCAGAGGAAGAGAGGTGGTGATCACCACTGCTCTTCCCCAATCGTCGGGGACCGAGTGAGGAAATCCGCCCGCTAAACAAAGCGGGCGGATCTCCTATGTCAGTGGTTCTCAATTCCGGTCCTCGGGACCCACTAACAGGCCAGATTTTAAGTATTACCTTGGGGAGATGCAGACTAGAATACTGCAATCACAGAGCAGCAAATGGGATCACCTGTGATGTAATTTAGTTATCTTGCAAACCTGGCCTGTTGGTGGGTCCCGAGGACCGGAATTGAGAACCACTGTCCTATGTGACAGACAGTGACAGATTACAGGATTCAGCGTAGCTGAACCTGCGATCTGTGCCTGTGTCACACAACCCCCTCCCCCCACACACGTCAGTAAGCATGAGGCATACATTTAACCCCTTGATCACCAACAGTGTTAACCCCTTCCCTGCCAGTGTCATTATTACAGTAACAGTGCATATTTATAGCACTGATTACTGTAGTAATGTCACTGGTCTCCCCAAAAGTGTCAAAAATGGCAGTTAGGGGTCAGATCTGTCCGCCGCAATGTCGCAGTCCCGAAAAAAAAAATCGCAAATTGCCGCCATTACTAGTAAAAAAAATAAACAATAAAAATGACATAAATCTTTCCCATAGTTAGTAAACGCGATAACTTTTGCGCAAACCAATCAAAATACGCTTATTGTGATTTTTTTTACCAAAGATATGTAGCAGAAAACAAATTGGCCAAAAATGTTCAAAAATTTTGATTTTATACGTTTTTTGGGGAATGTTATATATCAGAATGTGAAAAATATTGTTTTTTTTTTTCAAAATTGTCGCTCTTTTTTTCAAAAATCAAAAATCCCACAGGTAATCAAATTCCACCAAAAGAAAGCTCTGTTTGTGGGGGAAAAAAAGGACATCAACTTAATTTGGGTACAACCGCGCAATTGTCCGTTAAAGTAACGCATTTCTGAATCGCAAAATATAGCCTGTTTAGGAATGGGGTAAAATCTTCCAGTCTTAAAGTGGTTAAAAATACGCTCATTGAGGATTTTTTTTGTCAAAGACATGTAGCTAAATACATTTTGGCCTAAATATATGACAAAAATTTAATATATTGAATATTTTTTAACTGTCAAAGTAGAAAATGTCAATTGTTTCGCAAAATTTTTGCTCTTTTTTTATTAATATCACAAGAAATGAAAAGCGCAGAGGTGATCAAATGCCACCAAAAGAAAGCTCTGTTTGGGAGGAAAAAAGGACGTAAATTTCGTTTGGGTACGGTGTTGCATGACCGCGCAATTGTCAGTTAAAATCCCGCAGTGCCAAGTTGCAAAAAGTGGCCTGGTCATTAAGCAGGAAAATCCTCCGGTCCTAAAGTGGTTAAACTTAGCAGATACACAGATAAATGTGTGAACAGGCTGCTGGAGCTCCACCTGTTGACCGCACATAAAAACTGAAAATATTAACATTAATTTTATGCCAAAAAGACAAATCAATTGTTCATTAAACCACTTCTGGACTGGAAGGATTTGCCTCCTTAATGGGCAGGCCATTTTTTGCGATTCGGCACTGCATTACTTTAACTGACAATTTTAGGCCAATTTGTGTTCTGCTACATTTTTTTGGTAAAAAAAATCCCAATAAGCGTATTTGTATTGGTTTGTGCAAAGGTTATCGCGTCTACAAACTTGGGGAAAGATTTATGTCATTTTTATTTTTTTTTTACTAGTAATGATGGCGATCTGCGATTTTTAGTGGGACTGCAACAATGCAGGGGACAGATCGGACCCCTAACTGACATTTTTGACACTTTTGGGGGGACCAGTGACATTACTACAGTAATCAGTGCTAAAAAATATGCACTGTCACTGTACTAATGACACTGGCAGGGAAGGGGTTAACCCAGGGGTGATCAAAGGGTTAGGTGTGAGCCTAGGGGGTGTTTTCTAACTTTATGGGAGATGGACTTGTGGAATCAACACAGAGACCTGTGATCCTATATAGAAGGATCACAGGCACTCTGTGTTCATTCCAGAGAGAACAACGGTCTGCTGTGTTTACAACTGCAGGCCGTCGTTCTCTCTCCACGGGGAGCGATCGCGGGTGCCCAGCGGAATTGCGGCCTCTGGCCCCGTGGATAGGCTTCCCCACTTCCTAATGGGGGTGGGCACGCCCCCAGGAGCGCTCCTACGAACTCCTGCACAGGTAAAGTCAGGTCAAGAAATATTGGGACATCGAAACAATTCTAATCTTGTTGGCTCTATAATGAATTTGAAATGAAACAAACAAGATGTGCTTTAACTGCAGACTTTCAGCTTTAATTTGAGGGTATTTACATCCAAATCAGGTGAAAGTTTTAGGAATTACAACAGTTTGCATATGTGCCTCCCGCTTTTTAAGGGACCAAAAGTAATGGGACAGTTGGCTGCTCAGCTGTTCCATGGCCAGGTGTGTGTTATTCCCCCATTATCCCATTTACAAGGAGCAGATGAAAGGTCCAGAGTTAATATCAAGTGTGCTATTTGCATTTGGAATCTGTTGCTGTCAACTCTCAATATGAGATCCAAAGAGCTGTCACTATCAGTGAAGCAAGCCATCATTAGGCTGAAAAAAACAAAACAAACCCATCAGAGAGAGATAGCAAAAAACATTAGGTGTGGCCAAATCAATTGTTTGGAACATCCTTAAAAAGAAAGAACGCAGCAGTGTTCTCAGCAACACCACAAGACCCGGAAGACCACGGAAAACAACTGTGGTGGATGACCGAAGAATGTTTTCCTGGTGAAGAAAACACCCTTCACAACAGTTGGCCAGATCAAGATCACTCTCCAGGAGGTAGGTGTATGTGTGTCAAAGTCAACAATCAAGAGAAGACTTCACCAGAGTGAATACAGAGGGTTCACCACAAGATGTAAACCATTGGTGAGCCTCAAAAACAGGAAGGCCAGATTAGAGTTTGCCAAACAACATCTAAAAAAGCATTCACAGTTCTGGAACAACATCCTATGGACAGATGAGTCCAAGATCAACTTGTACCAGAGTGATGGGAAGAGAAGAGTATGGAGAAGGAAAGGAACTGCTCATGATCCAAAGCATACCACCTCATCAGTGAAACATGGGGGTGGTAGTGTCATGGCGTGGGCATGTATGGCTGCCAATGGAACTGGTTCTCTTGTATTTATTGATGATGTGACTGCTGACCGAAGCAGCAGGATGAATTCTGAAGTGTTTCGGGGAATATTCTCTGCTCATATTCAGCCAAATGCTTCAGAACTCATTGGACGGCGCTTCACAATGCAGATGAACAATGGCCCGAAGCATACTGCGAAAGCAACCAAAGAGTTTTTTAAGGGAAAGAAGTGGAATGTAATGTAATGGCCAAGTCAATCACCTGACCTGAATCCGATTGAGCATGGATTTCACTTGCTGAAGACAAAACTGAAGGGAAAATGACCCAAGAACAAGGAACTGAAGACAGTTGCAGTAGAGGCCTGGCAGAGCATCACCAGGGATGAAACCCAGCGTCTGGTGATGTCTATGCGTTCCAGACTTCAGGCTGTAATTGACTGCAAAGGATTTGCAACCAAGTATTAAAAAGTGAAAGTTTGATTTATGATTGTTAATCTGTCCCATTACTTTTGGTCCCTTAAAAAGTGGGAGGCACATATACAAACTGTTGTAATTCCTACACCGTTCACCTGATTTGGATGGAAATACCCTCAAATTAAAGCTGGAAGTCTGCAGTTAAAGCACATCTTGTTTGTTTCATTTCATTGTTCCAATATTTATGGACTTGACTGTATGGCGGTTCACGCAGCCGAGCCAGCCTGCCGCAGTATATCTGCGGCGGGCGGTCGGCAAGTGGTTAATAATAATAAATAAAGGTAATATATACACATAGCTGGTATACATTTCCTTCAAACTCATCTTTTACAGATAAATATGTGAAAAAAAAAAACATTTTTCTCTTGAAGGCCGGTTCACACCATAGTCCAGGCATTTCTTTCTGCTTCAAAAACGCATGGACAGTGGGTTACATGGATTTCAATGGCAAAGATCACACCATTGCAGTGCGTTTCAGTGCAGTCAACAAAAGTAGAACAAGCTTAATTTTTTCTGCAAAGAACTGCACTGGCACATGGCAAAATGCAACGAAACGCATTACAGCAAAAAAAAAAAAAAGGTGACTTTGGGAAAAAAAACAAGAAGGGAAAAAACCACACCGGAACATAAAAAAAATTCATCAAAACGCGCATGCAGAAACGCATCCGGACTGTGTTCTGTGGTGTAAACCGGCCCTGAATGTAACTTCTTCCTCTAGTTTGGCTGGCGTGTCCCAGTCATACGGAGAGCACCGTTTGCAGGCTTGTCCAGGCTTGTGATTGACATATTGAAGATTCCCCCGACGGCGTTTTCCTTGCCACATGTGAACCCGATGACTCTTCCTAGTTCTTGTTTTATTATCCTCAGCGATTAGATAAAACAGCTGATTTTGCTGAGCCACCAGGAACCACGATGACCCGACCCTGACACTTTATTATCATTATCTCTGTCTGTGTCAGCAAGGATTTAAAGGAGTGAAAGTCGGGGCTCATTCACACCTAGTGCTGTAAGTTGCATTGACCAACGCAGGCTCTATGCAAGGATGCGGCGAATACTATGGCTGTCTATGTGGATCTACAGTATCTCACAAAAGTGAGTACACCCCTCACGTTTTTGTAAATATTTTATTCCATCTTTTCGTGTGACAACACTGAAGAAATGACACTTTGCTACAATGTAAAGTAGTGAGTGTACAGCTTGTATAACAGTGTAAATTTGCTGTCCCCTCAAAATAACTCAACACACAGCCATTAATGTCTAAACCGCTGGCAACAAAAGTGAGTACACCCCTAAGTGGAAATTTCCAAATTGGGCCCAAAGTGTCAATATTTTGTGTGGCCACCATTATTTTCCAGCACTACCTTAACCCTCTTGGGCATGGAGTTCACCAGAGCTTCACAGGTTGCCACTGGAGTCCTCTTCCACTCCTCCATGATGACATCACAGAGCTGGTGGATGTTAGAGACCTTGCACTCCTCCACCTTCCATTTGAGGATGCTCCACAGACGCTCAATAGGGTTTAGGTCTGGAGACATGCTTGGCCAGTCCATCACCTTTACCCTCAGCTTCTTTAGCAAGGCAGTGGTCGTCTTGGAGGTGTTTTTTGGGGTCGTTATCATGTTGGAATATTGCCCTGTGACCCAGTCTCTGAAGGGAGGGGATCATGCTCTGCTTCAGTATGTCACAGTACATGTTGGCATTCATGGTTCCCTCAATGAACTGTAGCTCCCCAGTGCCGGCAGCACTCATGCAGCCCCAGACCATGACACTCCCACCACCATGCTTGACTGTAGGAAAGAAACACTTGTCTTTGTACTCCTCACCTGGTTGCCGCCACACACGCTTGACACCATCTGAACCAAATACATTTATCTTGGTCTCATCAGACCACAGGACATGGTTCCAGTACTCCATGTCCTTAGTCTGCTTGTCTTCAGCAAACTGTTTGCAGGCTTTCTTGTGCATCGTCTTTAGAAGAGGCTTCCTTCTGGGACGACAGCCATGCAAACCAATTTGATGCAGTGTGCGGCGTATGGTCTGAGCACTGACAGGCTGTCCAACCCACCCCTTCAACCTCTGCCGCAATGCTGGCAGCACTCATATGTCTATTTTGTTCTGAACCTGTCCTGTTAAACTGCTGTATGGTCTTGACCACTGTGCTGCAGCTCAGTGTCTTGGCAATCTTCTTATAGCCTAGGCCATCTTTATGTAGAGCAACAATTCTTTTTTCAGATCCTCAGAGAGTTCTTTGCCATGAGGTGCCATGTTGAACTTCCAGTGACCAGTATGAGAGAGTGAGAGCGATAACACCAAATTTAACACACCTGCTCCCTTTTCACACCTGAGACCTTGTAACACTAACGAGTCACATGACACCAGGGAGGGAAAATGGCTAATTGGGCCCAATTTGGACATTTCCATTAGGGGTGTACTCACTTTTGTTGCCAGCGGTTTAGACAATAATTGCTGTGTGTTGAGTTATTTTGAGGGGACAGAAAATTTACACTGTTATACAAGCTGTACACTCACTACTTTACATTGTAGCAAAGTGTCATTTCTTCAGCGTTGTCACATGAAAAGATAGAATAAAATATTTACAAAAATGTGAGGGGTGTACTTACTTCTGTGAAATACTGTGTATGTATATATATATATATATATATATATAGTGCAAAAAAAAATTAAAGGAACACTTTGAAATACAGCAGATCTCAATGGGGAAAAATATCATGCTGGATATCTATACTGGTACTGACTGGGTAATGTGTTAGGATCTACACTGGTATGGACTGGGTAATGTGTTAGGATCTATACTGGTATGGACTGGGTTATGTGTTAGGATCTATACTGGTATGGACTGGGTAATGTGTTAGGATCTATACTGGTATGGACTGGGTAATCTGTTAGTATCTATACTGGTATGGACTGGGTAATGTGTTAGGATCTATACTGGTATGGACTGGGTAATATGTTAGGATCTATACTGGTATGGACTGGGTAATGTGTTAGGATCTATACTGGTATGGACTGGGTAATGTGTTAGGATCTACACTGGTATGGACTGGGTAATGTGTTAGGATCTACACTGGTATGGACTGGGTAATGTGTTAGGATCTACACTGGTATGGACTGGGTATTGTGTTAGGATCTATACTGGTATGGACTGGGTAACGTGTTAGGAAGGAAAGGATGCCACGTCGCTTGATGGAAATGAAAATTATCACCCTACAGAGGGCTGAATTCAAAGACACCCCGAAAATCAAAGTGAAAAAATGATTTTTTTGTTTTACTTGTGGCTCCAACTACAACTATACCGCACTTTTCTCACCCAATACAGCATTGTTCCTGCAGCTCCTGGAAAAAGTCTGGGAAAGCAATACTCCAGAAAGTGGACAAAAAATATGTATGTTTATCTACTTCTTCATATATAACTTAAACTTGAGCAAATATATGCTACTATTTCTGACAATTCATTGTACTTATTCCTAGAATCGGTAACATCCTTGATAAAGGCCGCTACTAGGCCGAAACATGTTGGAATACCGATCAGGCCCCTCTCTGCAACCATCTTCCCATTCTTTGATATGAGGAACAGCAGAGCAGGACCATTTACCTTTCTTGTCTAAGTCACTATTTTCACGTGTAACCACACCTACTACTCTTTTCCCTTCACTATCACAATGGGACTTTACCCATTAATTCACTCAAATCTCTGTATATAATTATACATGCGAATAAATTTTATACAAATTGTACTACTACTGTTTACTCGTTTTACTCCTGCCCTTAAAATCCCATACCTGACCTGAGGCACCACAAATCGATAAAGGATCTATACTGGTATGGACTGGATAATGTGCTAGGATCTATACTGGTATGGACTGGGGAATGTGGTAGGATCTATACTGGTATGGACTGAGTAATGTGTTATGATCTATACTGTTATGGACTGGGTAATATGTTAGGATCTATACTGGTATGGACTGGGGAATGTGGTAGGATCTATACTGGTATGGACTGGGTAATGTGTTATGATCTATACTGTTATGGACTGGGTAATGTGTTAGGATCTGAATGATGCCACATTGATTGATGGAAATTTAAATTATTAACCTACAGAGGGCTGAACTCAAAGACACCCCAAAAATCAAAGTGAAAAAATGATACAGCAGGCTAGTCCATTTTACTGAAATTTCATTTCAGCAACTCAGAATGGTCCTCAGTAGTTTGTATGGCCCCCACATGCTTGTATGCATGCCTGACAACGTCGGGGCATGCCCCTAATGAGACAACGGATGGTGTCCTGGGGTATTTCCTCCCAGATCTGGACCAGGACATCACTGAGCTCCTGAACAGACTGAGGTGCAACCAGGGTGGCGTTGGATGGACTGAAACATAAAGTTCCAGAGGTGTTCTATTGGATTTAGGTCAGGCCAGCGTGGGGGCCATTCAGTGGTGACAATTCCTTCATTCTCCGGGATCTGGCTGCATACTCTCTCCACATAAGGCCGGGCATTGTCTGACACCAGGAAGAACCCAGGACCCACTGCACCAGCATAGGGTTTGACAATGGGTCCAAAAATGTTATCCCGATCCCTAATGGCAGTCAGGGTGCCATTGTCTAGCCTGTAGAGGTCTGTGCGTCCCTCCATGGATTTGCCTCCCCAGACCATCACTGACCCACCACCAAACCGGTCATGCTGAACGATGTTACAGGCAGCATAATGTTCTCCAGACCCTTTCATGTCTGTCACATGTGCTCAGGGTGAAAAGCTCAGGGCACCAAGCGGACCTGTCCATTCTGGTGTTCTATGGCAAATGCCAATCAAGCTCGGGCAGTAAGTACAGGGCCCTCAGGCCACTCTCATGAACTCTGTTTCTGATTGTTTGGTCAGGGACATTCACACCAGTGCCCTGCTGGAGGTCATTTTGTAGGGCTCTGGCAGTGCTCATCCTGTTCCTCCTTACACAAAGGAGCAGATACCGGTCCTGCTGATGGGTTAAGGACCTTCTACAGCCCTGTCCAGCTCTCCTAGAGTAACTGCCTTGGACTGCCTGTGCAACCTCTATAAGGTCCAGAAATCTCCTCATGCTATCAGTAGTGACACTCACCCTAGCCAAATGCAAAACTAATGAAAAAAATGTAAGTGGCCACCACCTGTAAAACCATTCCTGTTTTGGGGGTTGTCCCGTTGTTGCCCATCTAGTGCCCCTGTTGTTAATTTCATTAACACCAAAGCAGCTGAAACTGATTAACCTCCCTGGCGGTATGATTCTTTTGGATTTTAGGTGCTGAAAGCGGTACCATTATTTTGCATGTAATTCCTGTGAATGAGCATGTATGTATATATGTATATATATATATGTGTGTATATATATATATATATATATATACTGTAATGTGATTTTTTTTTTATTTTGAATGGTATCAGTGTGTTTGGTGTGTTTTACATTTGAATTTGCCGCTGGTTCCACCCCCCCGGCGGACGTCACGTCGCCGGAAACGGAAGCCGGGGCTCGCAGACGATTGGGAGGAAGCTCCGCCGCCGCATACCGCCCGCATTCTTCGCTGGATCCCGGAGAAAAGGTAAGTAAAACCTCTACCAGGATCCAGCAATCTTCCTAGCGGTACCCCGAGTGTGGCTCGGGGTTACCGCTTTTGGCTCTAAAATCTAACCCCGAGTCATGCTCGGGAATACCGCTAGGAAGGTTAACCCTCCCCTCTGCTACTTAACCAACCAGATTAATATCCCAGGAGTATACTTGACTTGATGCTATACTCAGAAAAATAAAAATGACAAAATAATTGTATAATTATAATAATAAAAAAATTCAGCCACACCTATAGGTTTTAAGATTTTATTTGGTTGTTGTAGAATAAAAAAAAAAAAAAATTACAAGTATAAAAACAAATATGGGGTGACTTATATGCAAAAATGAAAAACAACAAAAAAAAAAAGTAAACAGCGTCTGGAGCATGGAGCTTTGGCAGTTCTCAGAGCAGAGGCATCGCAAAGAGTTAATACTGAGTATCATCGATATCCGCGGGTTGCTTCTAAACATCTTGGGGGGCCTCGGCGTGAAAATTTGTGTCATGTGCTCATTGGATGTGATTTATGAAGAAGGATTCAAGCACCAATGTACAGCAACCAATCAGATGTTTTAAATAACCAGTGCAAGGAAAAAACCAGCGGTGCCACTACTCAGCAACCAATCAGAACCCTCATCTATTTTCAATGGCAGCTGGAATCTGATTGGTTGTTGTGATGCCGGGGGTCTCTTTCTGCTCATGTGTTATAGCTGAGTACTAACTATATGAAAAGATGTTACAACAAATATGTTTTATAGTAATAAACTGTATCTAGAAAAGAAAAATGTAGAATTTAAATTTGGGGGGTTCATCAATTTTGGGTGGGCACAGAATTTATTAAAGGGGCAGTGCTATGACAGCCCACCTGCTCCACAGGGCAAATTATATTCATATAAACATTGCCTTCTTATCAATCACAATGTACAGAGGCATTATCAGACATTATTTCTGTAATTCCTTCCTCTAGGACAGGGGTCTCCAAACTTTTCATTACAAGGGCCCCAGTATATATTTTACTAATATTTGTGGGCTGGAAAAAATCCCCATCTCCCCAACAGAGCCATCCTCTTATATTGAAGTCCTATCAGAGTCCCCTTTACATCAGGGTCACTATTCGAGCCCGCCCCTGTAAACCGTGGTCCCCATTAGGGTTCCCATCATAGTCTTCCTTACATAAGAGTCCCCCGTAAGTCAGAGACCTCTTACATCAGAGCCAGGGTCCCTATCAGAGCCCCCCTTCAATCAGGGTCTCTATCAGAGACCCCTTGCACAAGAGCCACCCCCATACATCAGGGACCCCTTAAATCAGAGTCCCCATAAGAGCCTCCCTTACACTAGGGTCCCTATCAAAGCCCCCCTTATATCATGGTCCCATGGTGTTTCCTCACATTAGGGTCTCTATCAGAGCCCCCCTTTTATCATGGTCCCATGGTGTTTCCTCACATTAGGGTCTCTATCAGAGTCCCCCTTATATCATGGTCCCATGGTGTTTCCTCACATTAGGGTCTCTATCAGAGTCCCCCTTGCACAAGAGCCACCCCCACGCCCACCTACATCAGGGACCCCTTACATCAGAGTCCCCATAAGGGCCTCCCTTAGCTAAGGGTCCCTATCAGAGCCCCCCTTATATCATGGTGTTTCCTCACATTAGGGTCCCCATTATAGTCCCCCCTACATAAGAGCCTACCACATACATCACGGACCCCTTACATCAAAGTCCCCTCTACAGCCTCCCCCCTTACATTTGGGTCCTCATTAGAGTCCCCTGTTACATAAGGGGGGGCTGGGTGGTTGAAGTGAAGACCATAAGCAACCTCTACTGGCTTTGGTTGGAGTGAAGACCATAAGCAACCTCTACTGGCCTTGGTTGAAGTGAAGACCATAGGCAACCTCTACTGGCCTTGGTTGAAGTGAAGACCATAGGCAACCTCTAATGGGTTTGGTTAAGGTGAAGACCATAGGCAACCTCTACGGGCCTTGGTTGAAGTGAAGACCATAGGCAACCTCTACTGGTTTTGGTTGCAGTGAAGACCATAGTCAACCTCTACTGGCCTTGGTTGAAGTGAAGACCATAGGCAACCTCTACTGGCTTTGGTTGAAGTGAAGACCATAGGCAACCTCTACTGGCTTTGGTTGAAGTGAAGACCATAGGCAACCTCTACTGGCTTTGGTTGAAGTGAAGACCATAGGCAACCTCTACTGGCTTTAATCATCAATGTGAATATTGAGGACACACTACTTACCAGATCGAAACTTGTACTGGGCCAGATGTGGCCCACGCCCTGTAGTTTGGAGACCCCTGCTCTAGAACAACCCCCAACCTATTGTAATTTATGAAAATCCAATTTCATGGACCTGAGCCTTTCCCAGCCTTCCATCACTGGAATTTCATTAATTATGGGCCATATTCACTAAATTAGAACAAGCCTTATTTTCCATCAGGGCCTAAATTTTTCGCAACGAGAGCAGGAAATAAAGACCGCCATGGAAAATGCGTCACAGCTTAGTGAACTGACCCCTGATTTTTATTTGGGAGTGATGTAAATTGCTAGCAAAATTTTAATAAAAACTAGGATTTTTTTAAAAATTTGACAAAATCTGTGAGCATTGAAGGTGCCATAAGCAGCTTCGTAAACACACAAAACTTTCAGAATTATTAAACCAGCTAAATATCATTGTTCAACCTTTAATGATAAAGCCCAGTGGCATTCCTCCGTCTGCCCCCACCAGTGTCTCTGAGCTCCCCTCTGTTGGGTCTGCGTATGTACCATGTCCTGACACCAGAGGGAGTGTATAGTGAATAAGACTCTAAACTACAATATCACACCTAAATACTAATAACAGACAATACAGAAGGGACCAACTCGGAATTGTTTTTGGGGTCCCAGAAATCATAGCACCTTATTTGGGGGATCAATAATGATGGGGTGGAACCAGGTCAATGGACCTTTCTGGGGAAGTCAAAAGGGTGACATCTTGTGAAATCACTTCTGACCTTTGGTATAATGAACGCGCTCTTCTTTGAGAAAATGGGGATCGCTCTGAAATAAAGTAGCACACTGGAAAGTCAAGGCCTCAACAACCAATCAGATGACGGCAATCCTTTTTTTCTTGAGCAGGTTATAATAGGAAAGCTCTAATTGGCCATTGTAGGCAACTCACTGCTCCACTGTGCTACTCTTAATGGGTGTCCCCGCTCTCTGAAGTGCACCCCAACACCATAAAATATTTGTAAAACCCAGACAGGGCAGGATCAGGATAACTCAGGGTACATCCCAAAAATCTGCCCATTAGGGAGACCTACCAGACCCCCCCAGTCTCTTTCTTGCGTGGCACCTCTCTTGGTAACCACTACACCTGTAAACATTCTCACTTGCTTTTGCCTTGACACTCTTTCACCGGAAAGACATTTTTCCGGACTAAGGCTGAAGGGGGAACTCAGAATTTTTTATAGTGAGATAATACAGTAGGGAAATAAATGGGGACGGCAATAAGGCACTCGGCAATGGCAAATGGAAATAATTATTCTACAATGGATTGCGTCCCCTACAAGCAACGTATAGGCAATGGCCACCATGCTGCCGGTTTATTGGGTGACGGTCCATGTTCACCCTCCGCTGGGAAATGGCACGGTTTAGGCCGAGTGCCTTATTGCCTCCCAGATGAAGGGGGAACAGTGTGGGTAAGCAGACTTGAAACGCGTGGAATGGTGAAGTGATTGGATAGTTTTTGGCGGGGGCTCTTACGCAGAAGCCCACTCCCCTCGTTTTTGCACCTATGCCCTACAAAGATTGATTTGTCATCGACAGCTAAAATCAGATTCTCCTGCCCGTCCCTATAGACTAAGTAATGGAGAGGTGGGCGGCACGGAGCCCTGCCAGCGCAGGGGATCTGCAGTCTCTTCAGATGTCTTTGCTGCCGGCCTGCTTGGATTTCTCAATCGTCTCCTGCGAAGACAAAGAAACAATCGGTCGGTATACAAAATGTATTTTTCAAGCAGCGTCAGAGCCTAAGTAAGTGGGCTTTTGTTTGTGTCATATGGGCTGTGCATTCTTATACAAGTCCATGGGAATGCAGAAACTGCTTGAAGCAGGTCAAATGCAGGTCAGAAGGAGGTCAACTGCAGGTCGTTTGCACCTGCCAATGAATTCTGAATGCTGTCAGAAATGTCTGAGATGGATGTCAAACTGATTTTATCAACACAAGTCCAAAGACTGTCTACACGGGGGCCCAAGGCAGGTTGCACCAGGTTTACTGCATTCCATGAAAAAATGCATGGAACCATATGTCAGGGATCGCTGCAGGTTTACAGATAGAGAGGTAAATTGGTAATTAAAGTATAACATTCACCTCTCCAGGAATCCAGCTCTGGGTCTCTGGCACTGCGACCGTTTAGGAGACAGCGTTCCTGATTGTCGACATCGACGCATGTAATGCATTTCTATGCCCCCCGCTGTAGCACCTTACCCGTATCCCCATGCCTTCTGTGTCCTCCATGCCATCCTCTGGGTATGTCAGTGTCGTCAAGTGTGTCCCTGTGACTCCAGTGCACCCCCATTGACTCCAGTGTTTCCCTGTTTCACCGAGAGTATCCCTGTGCAACCCCTCTAAGTGCATCCCAGTATCTTCAAGTGAGCCCCTGTGTCTGAGTGAGCCCCTGTGCACCCCATGTCATGTAGTTACTCTCATTGTGCCCCTGTGCACCCCCCATGACTCCAGTGTGTCCCTGTGTCTCTAAGTGCACCCCTGTGTCTCTAAGTGAGCCCCTCTGCACCCCATGTTATCTAGCAACTCTCATTGTACCCCTGTGCACTACTCATGACTTCAGTACGCCCCTGTGTTTTCAAGTGAAGCAATGCACGAATGGCTCAGTGTTCAAGTAACACAATGGTAAGCTTTAGCTGGGACCCGTGCTGCAGTGCCTTATCTGTATCCCCATGCCTCCGGTGTCCTACATGCCTGCCTCCGTCCCCTGGGTACTCAGTGTGATCAAGTGTGCCCCTGTGACTCCAGTGCATCCACGTGACTTTTGTGCACCCCTGTGCGCCCCCTAGACTTCAAGTGTGCCTCTGTGCAACCTCTAGACTCCAAGTGTATCCTATGTCCACAAGTGTGCCCCTTAGACTCCAAGTGCATACCCATGTCTCCAAGAATGCTCCTGTGCACCCCATGTCATCTACTGACTCTCATTGTGCTCCTTTGCACCCCCCATGACTCCAGTATGCCCGTGTTTTTTTCAAGTGTGGTAACTCACGAATGGCTCAGTGTTCAAGTAACACAATGGTAAGCTTTAGCTGGGTCCCCGCGCTGCAGTGCCTTATCTGTATCCCCATGCCTCCGGTGTCCTTATGCCTGCCTCCGTCCTCTGGGTATTCAGTGTGCCTCTGTGAAAACCCAAGACTCCAATTGCACCCTGTGTCCCCAAGAGTGCCCCTGTGTGTCCTTTAGACTCCAAGTGCATCCCCATGTCTCCAAGTGTGCTCCTGTGCACCCCATGTCGCCTAGTGACTCTCATTGTGCCCCTGTGCATCCCCCATGACTCCAGTATGCCCGTGTTTTCAAGTGGAGCAATACACGAATAACACAGTTGTACGCTTTAGCTGGGCCCCTTCCCCGCTTCGGTACCTCCTGTGTCCTCCATGCCTGCCTTTGCCCTCTGGGTACTCAGTGTCATCAAGTGTGCCCCTGTGACTCTAGTGAACCCCAATGACTCCAGTGTGCCCCTGTGCGCCCCCTGCACTCCAAGTGTGTGTCTGTGCAATCTTTAAGTGATCCCCTGTGTGCCCCATGTCATCTAGTGACTCTCATTGTAGCCCAGTGCACCCCCATGATTTCAGTGCTACCCTTTGTATCCAAATGTTCCCCTGTGTGCCATTTAGACTCCAAGTGCATCCCCATGTCTCCAAGTGTGCTCCTGTGTGCCCCATGTCATCTAATGACTCTCATTGTGTCCCTGTGCACCCCCCCCCCCCCATGAATCCAGTGTGCCTCTTTGTCTACAAGAGTGCCCCTGTGCGGAAGCAGTGGTCTCCCTGCAGAGATCAGACACCCCCCCCCCTTGCTGAGTCAGAGCTCTCCAATCAGCAGGGAGTATGGGTTTTTCTGATTGTAGAGTTATAGCACTCCTAACTGTAAGAAATGCCCGCAATTGAGCTTAGTTATCCCATACATGACTGGATTGTGGTGATACTGGAACTGGTTGCACCATCTGCTACTCTCTCAACTGGCTGTATAGAGGATTGTGAGGACAGAAGTGTCTCGCTCACCTGGTGCTTTCTAAGTTCATCCACATATCGGCTCATATCTCCCTCTGGGTGGCCGTCTTTGTCTGGAAGGAGATAACGTTTAATTAATGACAGAATATTGTGTGCAATTTACCTGCAATGCATGAATGACCTTCCACCTGCAGAAAGTAAAAGTTTACAGCTGACCTTCAGCCTCCCCTTCAGTCATGCATAGTTCTACCATCTCCTTTCCTGAACTGAAATGGCTTCCTCTGGTTTCCCTGCACACTGTGAGCTTATCACCATGTGCAATTTAGATAGAGCCTCATTTCCTGGCTGGAGGACATCTATTATCATCTAACCCTTTCTTCCCCTCTCTTCCCTGGCCTGTCCCTTTCATTCAATGGATTTCAGTTTTTTGAATCATGGAGGTTCAGCATCACATGTGGGCATACATAGAGTGGCCTGCATGCAAATGTAGCTTGCCTAGAATCATGGCTCAGTATTCAAGTGATGCATTTGTAGCACCCTCCTAGTTAGACTGTTAGCTAGGCTCGGTAAATAAATTTCTTTTAGCTTTACTGTAATCAGTTGAGCAGCTTGTGATTTTGGGCTGTTCTGTGTCTCACTGGTTGCAGATTTGACTGCTTCCCCCTGCCTTCTGGAGGGTTCCAGAAAGTAGAGGGCTGAGATAGTCAAATAGGCAGCCTGAATATTTATGTGGTCCCAGTCAATCCCTGGGGGAGGGTGCCCAGTAGGTGGCTGGGAGAGTGCATAAATAGTTTGAGGCCTAGAGCAGGAAGGTTCTTGTCCAGGAGGAGGTGATCCTAGCCTGAAGGGCTGCTGCCCTACTGGGCAGTCCAGCTGTGCTTCTTCATTGCTCATCGACGAGGTTCCAGCTGTGTTAGCTGGGGGGGGCCTATCCTACTGAACTTTTCTGGAGCTGATCGAGGGAATTAGTTAAAGGATCTGGTCTAGAGAGCCCACAGGAGACATGTCTTGCTGATACTGGAAGTAGGTATCCAAATATCCAAGGACATTTGTGAGTACAGACTGGTGTGGGAGATCCCGGTGACTGTGAGCTGCTGTTCTCTCCTTTTCATCAGAGTCAGCCTGTGCTTAAAGGTGGACATTCCTTATGGTGCCCCTATGTAGTTAAGTCCATCATTTGCTGGTGCAAGGACTGTGCTAGGAGGTTTTGAGGAAGTGAGAAGTTTCCCCAAGTTGCTATTCTGCATTGCTGGAGTATGCCACAGTTACCCTGCACTCCATCCCAGTTTAAGTTTAATAAAACATAAGAAAATGGATACCCCTAGACTAATCATTGAGCCAGAAGAGTGACTGAGACCGTGTGCCTGGCTGCTAGTACACTAACTGGGGACCAAATCAGTGGGCCCTTTCGGGGGTGAGTACTACACAGTTCTACGCAGGGGAGGACTGGGCCAGGGGGCAGGGGGGTAATTGCCCCCTGGGCCACTCTGATGTCCTGTAAAAAGGCTGCACCGCTTCTGCCACAGACACGCCTAAAGGATTCCTGGTAAAGAGAAGTAAAAAGTCCCCACCACTGACCTGCTGAGTGCAGGTTGGAGACAAGGACAGGGCACAGGCATTCCTCCCCAGCATAGATGGTTTAAACTGTCTGAGCAGAGGCCGGTGCAATGCACCACTGGAGACTCTCCTCCCCTGGCCAGCCCAAACCGAGCTGTCCCAGCTCCCCCCCGGCCGTCCCCTGCTGGCCAGGTTGGGAACCCGGATTCAGCGGGTGAGTAGAGAGTACCAGGAGCAGGGCTTCAGCCTGGAATGGGGGTCAGGAGGAGGACGTGAAGAGGGAGAGTGGGAGGGGGCCTGGGTCGCTGCACCATGGGCCTCTGGTTTTACTTGCCCCCCTGGGCCGAAAGTTGCCAGTCTGCCCCTGGTTCTACGTATTAGCTGAACCCTGGTTAAATAAACTTTTCTTGCGCAGTCTGAGATTTCATTGGTTGTGTATTCTGCTGTCATTGTACAATTCTTGATTATGAAGGCCAATATGGATATTCACTCTACACCTCGCTAGATTACCTGTAACACACAGATACAGGGGAGGACTGGGCCAGGGAGCAGGGGGGCAATTGCCCCCCGGGCCGCTCTGATGCCCCATAAAAAGGCTGCACCACTTCTGCCACAGACATGCCTAAAGGATTCCTGGTGAAGAGAAATAAAAAGTCCCCACCGCTGACCTACTGAGTGCGGGTTGAAGACAAGGACAGAGCGCAGGCCTCACCCCAGCATTGATGGTGTAAACTGTGTCTGAGAAGAGGCCGGTTCCATGCCCCACTGGAGACTCCTCAGCCCCGGCCAACCACGACCAAGCTGTTCCAGCAACCCCCCAACCTCCCCCTGCTGGCCAGGTCGGGAACTCAGATTCAGTCAGTAAGTAGAGTATCTGGAGCAGGGCTTCAGCTTATAATGGGGGTCAGGAGGAGGATTGGGGGCACCATGGGGCTCTGGTTTGTACTTGCCCCCTGGGCTGAAAGTTGCCAGTGTTCCCCTGCACAGATATGTGAATATACAGGAAACTACACAGCTGTGGTATGCACTACAATACAGCTGCAGGAAGTTCTATACAGATTTTATCCTATAGGTGACAGGTCCTCATTGAGTGTAGACAGACTGTCTGTGCAGGCGGTTTGGGCTCACTTACCTTCACAGGACATGGCGGTGCACACCCAGTTTCCGCAGGCGCATACACAGCGGTTACACTGCACCTGGGTCTCTGCTCCATCTTCGTAGGTCTCATCCTCCAGGGCGCACTCTGTAAGACAACACCAGAGATTGACCTACAAAGCCAGATTTCTAATGTCCCCTCTTAGTTTAGGAGTCCTCATTTAGATAAAAGTAGATCAGAATCCCTCTTAGATCAGTGACCCCCTTATCCCCTTAAATCAGACTTTCCTCTTGGGTCAGAGTCAGTCCTTAGATCAGTCCCCGCTTAGATATCAAATCCCCCTTCAGGTAGGGAGTCCCCCTTAGATCAAAGTCCCTCTTTAGATGAGGTTCCACTCTTAGATCTGGAGTCTTCCCTTAGATCTAGAGTCCCCCTTTACAGGGGTGTAACAACAGGGGTTGCAATTGCAAGTGGGCCCCATGCTCCAGGGGGCCTGTGCGGCTCCCCTGTAGACCTGGATAGGAGTGGCGGTGGGGGCAGCATGTAGAGAAATCAATGTCCTCCTTTTTCCTCCTGAACCTACAGGAGGAAAATGGAGGAGATCGGTTCCTCTGTATGCTGCCACTGCCACTGCCACCCCTCCTATCCAGTTCACTTGTATTATGCTGTCTCTGGGCCCCTGTGTGCTCCCCTGGTCCCCCCTACTGTGCTGCCCCCCCCCCCCCCCCACTGTGCTCCCTTCCCTCTCCTGCCGGCTACTGCAGGGGATGTGTCACAATAGAGAACCAGGAAGGGGTCGGTAAATATGTAATTTACCAGCTCCCTCCTTTTCTGAACGGACATAGTCAGTTACATTGTAAAAAAAATAAAATAAAAAGTTAAAAAATAATACAATTAAAATACCAAAAAAATAAAAACTACTGACACCAGTGGGTGAACTTACAGGATCGCAAAGGTCCCACTTGCAACCGGGCCCTGGCATTCTACCACCGTGGGGAGGCCCCAAGATGGCAGGAAGGGGGCCCACTGCAGAACTTATTACAGGGCCCTTTATTACGGTCCTGCTGTGGGACCGTAATAAAGGGCCCTGTAACGAGAGTAAAGGGCCCCAGGATCAGTGGGAAGAGCCCCAGGCTTGAGGGGAAGGGGTCCGGGGGGGGGGGGGGCCCTTCATGGTTTCTTGCACCGGGGCCCTGAAGGTTCTAGTTAAGCCTCTGCCCCTTTAGATTAGCATCTCCCCTTAGACCTGGAGTCTCCCTTTAGATCAGAGTCCCCCTAACCTTACATGGCAGGAACCAGGAAGCTGGATCCAGGAGGCAGAGTTGGGGGCAAAGCAGTTTTGCATAGAGGAACTTCCGTCCTGCTGTGCATGCTGGGAAAGCATGTCATTGGTTGCTAGGGCACTGACAGTCCTAGCAACCATTGACAGCAAAAATGATGGTTGCTGGCGGAACCTGTAAAGGAGACTGCAGGGAAGAAGCGGAGAGCGCAGGCAGCCATTGCTGACAGGAATGAGTGCAGTGTGTTAGAACACAGTGGGCCCATCCCACTTGGGGCTGTGTGCCTGGCACACACTGACTGTTGACAGGTACCCACCCATAAGGCCCCACATTTGCATTGTCCGTATGGGGATGGTCCCATCAGGCCAAGTCCATCCACCCCTGGCAAGTGCACAGCTTTGTCCATCTGCTGTATCCTCCTGGTTTACTGCAGGAGCATTAACATCCCCATGAGGTCCTAGTTTCCTGCCCAGGTTGCTTAATGGATGATCTGGCTCTGGTCCATCATACTCCTGGTTATGAAGGAGAGGTAGGAAGTCTAGTAACATTATTACATAAAATTCCCAGCTACGTACTTTTCTCAGGAGGGTTGAAGCCAGGGTTCAGGCACTTCAGGAACTCGTTAAAGCTCAATTTCCAGTCTGCATTCTCATCCGACAGTTCAATGAGAGCCTCAACGCACAGACCCCTGAGAGACAACCATATGGATTAGTATCAGTGCAGTAGATATACTTACTGCTGATTAATACAATTCTAAAAAAAGTAAGATGCAATCCAGTTACAGGTTATAACAGTAAAAACACTCAAATACTGTAGATAGATTATGGGGTCCATCCAACAAAAAAAGTATTTCAGTTTTTGTCTGGACAGTTTAACTCCCTAAAGCTGGCCATAGATCGACCTCTCACGAACGGGAACGGCCGTAGATGGGTTGAAATTTCACCAGCTTCTGTTGAACCAGCTGAATTTTGATCCACGAGTGGCCAGCTTTACTCTATTGCTAGGATCTGTGCATAGGTCTGTGACCTGTTTTGCCTATTATGAGGCCCCCCTCCACATTACTGCTGGATTTATACACTTTATTATCAAAAGTATTGGAACACTTGCCTTTACACGCACATGGACTTTAATGGCATCCCAGTCTTAGTCCGTAGGGTTCAATATTGTGTTGGCCCACCCTTTGCAGCTATAACAGCTTCAACTCTTCTGGGAAGGCTGTCCACAAGGTTTAGGAGTGTCTATGGGAATGTTTGACCATTCTTCCAGAAGCGCATTTGTGAGGTCAGAAGTTCATGTGGACGAGAAGGCCTGGATCGTAGTTCTGCACCAATTTATCCCTAAGGTGATCTATCGGTTTGAGGCCAGTCAAGTTCCTCCACCCCAAAACTCGCTCATCCATGTCTTTATGGATCTTGCTTTGTGCACTGGTGTGCAGTCATGTTGGAATAGGAAGGGGCCATCCCCAAACTGTTCCCACAAAGTTGGGAGCATGAAACTGTCCAAAATGTCTTGGTAAGCTGACACCTTAAGAGTTCCCTTCACTGGAACTAAGGGGCCAACCCATGCAAATATATCCTCCATATTTATTTCTCTGTTCTCCAAATATGAGAAGACCTCCAGGGGCCAACCCAACCCCTGAAAAACAAACCCGCACCACAATCCCCCCTCCACCAAATGATTTGGACCAGTGCACAAAGCAAGGTCCATAAGGAAATGGATGAGCAAGTTTGGGGAGGAGGAACTTGACTGGCCTGCACAGAGTCCTGACCTCAACCTGATAGAAAACCTTTGGGGTGAATTAGAGTGAAGACGTGCCTTAGCTCACAAATGCGCAAGAAGAATAATCAAACATTCCCATAGACACACTCCTAAACCTTGTGGACGGCCTTCCCAGAAGAGTTGAAGCTGTTATAGCTGCAAAGGGTGGGCCAACTCAATATTGAACCCTACAGACTAAGACTGGGATTCTCTTAAAGTTCATATGCGTGTAAAGGCAGGCGTCCCAATACTTTTGGTAATATAGTGAATATATTTTATAGAATAAAGAATGTAATATGAGGAGGAGGAAGAGGAACATACAATAACGGGCGGAAAATTAAAAAGGCCGCAATATGGAGCTATATAGTCACTGCCATCTAGTAGATTGCAATACGTTTCTATCTGTATCGGATTCTCACTTCAGAATCTTGTTGGTCTCCTGGTCCTGGTAGGTGGTGATGTTAATGGCGGTCTGATTCTGTTCCAGGAACTTCAGGAATTCAGCAGAGTCCAGGCGGGAGTCACCATCGTCGTAGCTCTGTAATATCAGTAAATATTTCATGTTATTCCAAGGTTCTCTCGGGAAAGATGTCAGCCTTACATTCACATAGATTGCAGTGTACATATACTTTATGTGTCTTGTTAGGGGGATTTCCCCTCACTTCCTGTTTGAGAGATACAACAGGAAGCCAGAGGAATTCTCTCTGACGTGAGAGCTGAACTCTGGGGAAAATCAAAAGTTACCCTTGCAGTAGGGCCCCACAGACATACCGCAAAGGGTAAACACTCCAGGACATACCGCAAGGGGTAAACGCCCCAGACATACCGCAAGGGGTAAATGCCCCAGACATTCCGCAAGGGGTAAACGCCCCAGACATACAGCAAGGGGTAAACGCCCCAGACAAATACCGCAAGGGGTAAACGCCCCAGACATACCGCAAGGGGTAAACGCCCCAGACATACCGCAAGGGGTAAACGCCCCAGACATACAGCAAGGGGTAAACGTCCCCAGACATACAGCAAGGGGTAAACGCCCCCAGACATACAGCAAGGGGTAAACGCCCCAGACAAATACCGCAAGGGGTAAACGCCCCAGACATACCGCAAGGGGTAAACGCCCCAGACATACCGCAAGGGGTAAACGCCCCAGACATACAGCAAGGGGTAAACGTCCCCAGACATACAGCAAGGGGTAAACGCCCCCAGACATACAGCAAGGGGTAAACGCCCCAGACATACCGCAAGGGGTAAACGCCCCAGACATACAGCAAGGGGTAAACGCCCCAGACATACAGCAAGGGGTAAACGTTAGTCTTTCTCGAGGGGTTGCATAAATGGCGGTTTTACTTATGTTATCCCGCAGCTGCATGACTTGTCCCTTAAAGCCACTTTTCACTGGTTGCAGTCATGCTGGTGTCATCACCTACAATAAAGGCCCAGAAGCCTTGCAATATAAGTGAGGATGCCAAGGGCCTGTCCACAACCTTGAGCTTCAGAGAGTAGATGAGAGAGGTGGCTGCCAGGGAACAAGGGACAAGGTAGGTAAAACTGCTGTTTTGGTTCACCCCTGGTCCAAAATGAGCTCTTGCAGTGCAAGAAAGAGCCCCACTACGTGGGTAACATTTGATTTTACCCAGAGTTCAGCTTGAAAGGAAATCCCCTATTGGACAGTTGTCACCAGATCAGGTGTCCTCTTAGGAAGATTTCCAATCACTTCCTGTCTAGGAGACACAATAGGAAGTGAAAAGGAATCTCTCCGAAGTGAGCTGATATCAACTCTTTGACTGTTGTCATTAGAACAGGTGTCCCCAGTAGAAGATTACCTTCTCATTCTGTTTTGGTGACAACTGTAACATTTTGGATCTCCCATAATTTGCTGGCAAGGATCGCCAGGAAAAATAGGTCGCCCATCGGGGGCAAAGACACAACAATAAAAACCACTCCTACATCCAAAATAAAAATGAACAATTTTAGATATTCAGCTTTGCTTCCAGAAGCCACCAAAAAAACAATCTAGTTGTCAAAATAATGCAAACACAATTTTGGGGAATATTTGCTACAGGAAGTGAATAGTTTTTAACTAATCCAGAAATCTAGTAGTTACAGACTCATTTAGAGTCCTCACAGGCCCCCGAGGCCTACATGTATCTCTCGGCAGATGCTTTCTGCTCTGTTCCCAAGTGCTGGTTGTCATGGTGATGGAATGTGATCTCCAGCACCACAAATAAAAAGGCTTTATGTATCGCTAGGCCTCAGCCTGTAACCCTTTCACACCCAGGAGGAATTAAATAAGAGCAACGGCCCAATAAAGAGGAATATGCCTGAAATAAGAGACCAGGCCCAATAAACAGAAATGGGCTTCAAATGAGAACCTGGGCCCAATAACAAGAATAGGCCTCAAATGAGAGCCCGGGCCCAATAACAAGAATATAGGCCTTAAATGAGAGCCCGGGCCCAATAACAAGAATAGGCCTTAAATGAGAGCCCGGGCCCAATAACAAGAATAGGCCCTAAATGAGAGCCCGGGCTCAATAACAAGAATAGGCCTCAAATGAGAGCCTGGGCCCAATAACAGGAATAGGCCTTAAATGAGAGCCTGGGCCCAATAACAAGAATAGGCCTCAAATGAGAGCCTGGGCCCAATAACAAGAATAGGCCTCAAATGAGAGCCCGGGCCCAATAACAAGAATAGGCCTCAAATGAGAGCCCGGGCCCAACAACAAGAATAGACCTCAAATGAGAGCCTGGGCCCGATAACAAGAATAGGCCTCAAATGAGAGCCTGGGCCCAATAACAAGAATAGGCCTCAAATGAGAGCCCGGGCCCAACAACAAGAATAGACCTCAAATGAGAGCCTGGACCCAATAATAAGAATAGACCTGATATAAAAGCCCAGGCCCAATAATAAGAATAGACTTCATATAAGAGCCCAGGCCCAATAATAAGAATAGACTTCATATAAGAGCCCAGGCCCAATAATAAGAATAGACCTGATATAAGAGCCCAGGCCCAATAATAAGAATAGACTTCATATAAGAGCCCAGGCCCAATAATATAAATAGGCCTCAAATAAGAGGTTGAGTCCAATAAATAGGGATAGGTCTCATATAAGAGCCCAGTACCAATAAACAGGAATAGACATCATATAAGACACAAAATAAACAGAAAGAGGCCCATAATAGGAGACCAGGCCCAATAAACAGGATTGCACTTGAAATAGGAGCCCGGGTCCAATAAATAGGAACAGGCCCCAAATAAGAGTCTAGGCCCAAAAACAGAAACAGGCCTCAAATAAGAGCCTGGGCCAAATAAAAAGGAATAGGGGCAAGGGCTGGCCCTACCAATGGTCCCACTGGGTCCATTGGACCCAGGCAGCACTTGGAGAGGGGCAAAAAATTGATGCCCAAGATTTGTTTTTCCAGCAGTTTTGTGTGTCATCAGTTTGCGGCACATTACGGGTGACATTTCCCCATCTCATACTGCCGCCCGTAGTGCAAACTGATGAGTATGAGGAGGCGGTGGGTCTCCTCCGGGGAATGTTCTTTATGTGATTGTGGTGTGCGCAATGATGTCAAACATTCAGACAAACAAAATAATACTGGAGTTTGTGGTTTGGAATTGAACATAAGCGCCGGTTCACACTACCGCGACGCTACTTCCCGGGGCGACCTCCGAGATCGCGGTGCGAGCAGCGCGCCGCGACCTCGGAGCGGCCGCCACGGACTTCATAACATTGAAGTCTATGGCGGTCGCCTCCTGGTCGCCCCAAAGAAGCTCCGGACCCTTTTTCTAGGTCGGAGCGACTTGTGTCGCTCCTATTAGAACGGGTCCGCAGCTTCCCTATGGGAGGCGACCTGCGGCGACCTGTGAGGCGACCAGGTCGCCTCACAGGTCGCCCTAGTGTGAACCGAGGCTTATAGTATGTCATATAATTGTGCATGTAGACAATGTACTGTCTACTGACTTCCTGATAAATTTTATTTTAGTTTTAATTATCTCATGATATAAAATAAAATTTTGTGGGCCTTTTGGTGGGTGTGATTTTTTTTTTTTTTGGAGGGGCAGCATTTAATTTTTGGACCCAAGCAGCACAATGTCTTGGGCCAGCCCTGAATGGCCCTTATATAAGTTCCTGGGCCTAATAAAAAGGAATAGGCCTCATATAGGAGCCCGAGCCTAGTAAAAAGGAATAGGCCTCATATAAGAGCCCGGGCCCAATAAAAAGGAATAGGCCTCATATAAGAGCCCGGGCCCAATAAAAAGGAATAGGCTTCATATAAGAGCCTGGGCCCAATAAAAAGGAAAAGGCCTCATATAAGAGCCCGGGCCCAATAAAAAGGAATAGGCCTCATATAAGAGCCCAGGCCCAATAAAAAGGAATAGGCCTCATATAAGAGCCCAGGCCCAATAAAAAGGAATAGGCTTCATATAAGAGCCTGGGCCCAATAAAAAGGAATAGGCCTCATATAAGAGTCCGGGCCCAATAAAAAGGAATAGGCCTCATATAAGAGCCCAGGCCCAATAAAAAGGAATAGGCCTCATATAAGAGCCCAGGCCCAATAAAAAGGAATAGGCCTCATATAAGAGCCCGGGCCTAATAAAAATGAATAGGCCTCATATAAAAGCCCGGGCCTAATAAAAAGGAATAGGCTTCATATAAGAGCCTGGGCCTAATAAAAAGGAATATGCCTCATATAGGAGCCCGAGCCTAGTAAAAAGGAATAGGCCTCATATAAGAGCCCAGGCCCAAAAAAAAGGAATAGGCTTCATATAAGAGCCTGGGCCCAATAAACAGGAATAGGCCTCATATAAGAGCCCAGGCCCAATAAAAAGGAATAGGCCTCATATAAGAGCCCGGGCCTAATAAAAAGGAATAGGCTTCATATAAGAGCCCGGGCCCAATAAAAAGGAATAGGCTTCATATAAGAGCCCGGGCCCAATAAAAGGGAATAGGCCTCATATAAGAGCCTGGGCCCAATAAAAAGGAATAGGCTTCATATAAGAGCCCAGGCCCAATAAAAAGGACTAGGCCTCATATAAGAGCCCGGGCCTAATAAAAAGGAATAGGCTTTATATAAGAGCCCGGGCCTAATAAAAAGGAATAGGCCTCATATATGAGCCCAGGCCTAATAAAAAGGAATAGGCCTCATATAAGAGCCCAGGCCCAATAAACAGAAATCACCTTTGGCTTAACAAAAACAGCATTATTTCCAAATGGTACTCTAATACCACACACAGTCTTTGATTTCAACTAGAATAGAATTCGATGTAAAATTCAAGTCGAATTTAAATTGGAATTTCAGAAATTCGGACAAATTTCCTTTCATTATTCGGAGTATTTGGTAAAAATTCCTCTGTACTATAATTCAGAGATTCGAATATCTCTGAATAACGAAAAATTCACCCGAATATTTATTCGGAACGAAACGAACCGCACATGTATAATTTCTTAGCATTTTACAGAGAATCTGCATAGGGCCCATCACCACTAGAATTCAAAGCAGGCCTCTTTGTGCACCGTGGAGCGCTGGGGCGTTTTATGTTTGGGAGCTGAATAGTCTGTTAAGTAAAATAGGCCCTGCGGTATTTTGTGCAGCGCAAAGACATGTTTGGATGCAATTCAAATTTACTAATGCGTTGTGCATTAGGTGCTGACGCATTCCTTGCCACTGTGTGAACAACCCTTACACTGTAATGTAAGCTAATTACCTCTCCACTGCATTCTATTGGCTGCTGAGCTCACCCCAGCATCCCCCTATACAGGCGCCATGATTATTCTCTTTTTTTTTTAGAACAGCCATTGCACATCTCAGAATTGTATATGCTGGATGTTAACTTGCCAAACGCCTGTAAATGGCCTTGACTATGTAACATAAACTTACCAGTTACCATGACAATGCCGAGTGCAGCCGCTGGAATTTTTATCCTCACAACAGAAAAAATGCCAATCCTGCGGTGACCGTGATAAATCAATTTTCAAGAGTTACATAATAAATCTGCTGATGTGTAATTAATTAGACTTCACTCGTATATAGGAGCTGGGGATGAGAGTCTAATATCACCATTAATCATTAGGACCCCTTCACACTTCTCCATCTCACAGCAGCGTACGTTTTACTACAAGAAAGCGCAATTTATATAGAAATCCCTGTGAGCTGAGATGATAGAAATCAGGATAGGAAGCATTCTTCTCTACTAAGGGGCATGGAACGGACACATTGCTATCAATGGAGGACATCTCAACACATCCGCAGAATGAAAATCTCCGTCCTGGATGTTTCCCCCTCGCTTTATTTAACGAAGGAACAAAACGAAGTACAGAGTAAAATCACACAAATATGAATATAGAGTTTTAATTCGTTCAGTGCTGCTATTAGAGAGATTTGCCCTCACTTCCTGTCCTGGGGACAACCTTTTCATCAAACAGGAAGTGAAGGAATTCTTTCCCCATGGCAGATAAAACTTGACGGCAGTTGTAATCCTCCCCTATACTAAACTAGAAAAAAAAAGTGTTGGCTATAGATTTGCTTTAAACTATAATGTCTGAGTTATTTTGTGTTGCTGTGTAACATTTTGGGGGTACAGGGAGAGTTAGTATTAGGGTTACAGAGAGGGCTAATTTTAAGATTACAGAACATATACATGTTAGGGTTGCAGGAGAGTGTTAGGGGTACAGTGAGGGTAAGTGTTAGGGGTACAGTGAGGGTAAGTGTTAGGGGTACAGTGAGGGTAAGTGTTAGGGGTACAGGGAGGGTAAGTGTTGGGGGTACAGGGAGCGTAAGTGTTAGGGGTACAGGGAGAGTAAGTGTTAGGGGTACGGGGAGTGTAAGTGTTAGGGGTACAATGAGGGTAAGTGTTAGGGGTACAGGGAGGGTAAGTGTTAGGGGTACAGGGAGGGTAAGTGTTAGGGGTACAGGGAGGGTAAGTGTTAGGGGTACAGTGTTAGGGGTACAGTGAGGGTAAGTGTTGGGGGTACAGGGAGCGTAAGTGTTAGGGGTACAGGGAGAGTAAGTGTTAGGGGTACAGGGAGTGTAAGTGATAGGGGTACAGGGAGGGTAAGTGTTAGGGGTACAGGGAGGGTAAGTGTTAGGGGTACAGTGAGGGTAAGTGTTAGGGGTACAGGGAGGGTAAGTGTTAGGGGTACAATGAGGGTAAGTGTTAGGGGTACAGTGAGGGTAAGTGTTAGGGGTACAGGGAGGGTAAGTGTTAGGGGTACAGGGAGGGTAAGTGTTAGGGGTACAGTGTTAGGGGTACAGTGAGGGTAAGTGTTGGGGGTACAGGGAGCGTAAGTGTTAGGGGTACAGGGAGAGTAAGTGTTAGGGGTACAGGGAGTGTAAGTGTTAGGGGTACAGGGAGCGTAAGTGTTAGGGGTACAGGGAAGGTAAGTGTTAGGGGTACAGGGAGAGTAAGTGTTAGGGGTACAGGGAGTGTAAGTGTTAGGGGTACAGGGAGCGTAAGTGTTAGGGGTACAGGGAAGGTAAGTGTTAGGGGTACAGGGAGGGTAAGTGTTAGGGGTACAATGAGGGCAAGTGTTAGGGGTACAGGGAGGGTAAGTGTTGGGGGTAAAGGGAGTGTGAGTGTTAGGGGTACAGTGAGGGTAAGTGTTAGGGGTACAGTGAGGGTAAGTGTTAGGGGTACAGTGAGGGTAAGTGTTAGGGGTACAGGGAGTGTAAGTGTTAGGGGTACAGTGAGGGTAAGTGTTAGGGGTACAGTGAGGGTAAGTGTTAGGGGTACAGGGAGTGTAAGTGTTAGGGGTACAGGGAGAGTAAGTGTTGGGGTACAGGGAGGGAAAGTGTTAGGGGTACAGAGAGCGTAAGTGTTGGGGGTATCGGGAGGGTAAGTGTTAGGGTTACAGGGAGGGTAAGTGTCGGGCTTACAGGGAGAGCTAGTATTCGGGTTACACAGAGAATTAGTGTTAGGGTTACTGAGGGTTAGTGTTAGGGTTACATAGAGAATTAGTGTTAGCGGTTACACAGAGGTTTAGTGTTTGGGTTACACAGAGAATTAGTGTTAGAGTTACACAGAGAATTAGTGTTAGGTGTTACACAGAGGATTAGTGTTTGGGTTACATAGAGGATTAGTGTTAGGGTTACACAGAGGATTAGTGTTTGGGTTACATAGAGAATTAGTGTTAGAGTTACACAGAGAATTAGTGTTAGGGTTACACAGAGGTTTAGTGTTAGAGTTACACAGAGAATTAGTGTTAGGGTTACACAGAGAATTAGTGTTAGGGTTACACAGAGGATTAGTGTTAGGGTTACACAGAGGATTAGTGGGTGCAATGTCTTAGGTTAAGTCATCACTCTCTGCACCAGACTCTGATCACTGAAAGATAATGTATCAAAAAAATATATAATATTATCAAAAAAATATAAAAATATAAAATAAAAAAAATAAAATATAAAATATTATAAAAAATTGCACTTTTGTTTATCACATCATGTTGATGTGATTCCTTTTTTCATCTGTTTTCGGAAAATTCAATAAAAATGTATTGATTGAAAAAATAAATAATAAAATAAATAAATATATGTAAAAACACGCAGACACATGATGTGTGCCACTGATCTGGAGCCGGTGAAACCTCTGGCATTCCTTTTTCACTTCACCGACCCTGGGAGCTAACACTCTAAATCAGAAGCACAGGTGACTTGCCTTGAAGTATTTGTTGAGGATTTCGCTGTAGTTGCTTCCCTTGGAGAACCAGCCGTCTGGGATGATCTCGGCCTCCAGCCATTGGATGATGCGTCGGCGCAGCTCATCGCGATCGGTCTGGTAACACACAACTGCTCAGAGATAGAGAATAAAGATTTATTATCAGAGATTTCCATCAACATTCCTTATATATGGGGCAAAATCATATCACTGCGATGTTCTCTAGAATAATACAAGGAAGGTTACCTGGGGTGGCAGCAGGGACCTCTGATGTCTTCTCTGAAAGAAACAGATAAAATACATGTTAATGGGATGAGCTGTGGGAGGGACAGGACCTGTGCAAAGAGTGTGGCAGAGCAGTGCAAATCTGGAGACTGGATGGACAGAAATACAAATCCATGGGCAGATAAAGCGGTTCCTATATATAGATTTTTTACGTTTTTGTCTGTTTAGCATTCACCCCTCCCCCGCTGTACCTTTGCAGTGACCGTCATGGTCCACCTGGATCTTGGAGCCGGTCAGGCAGGCGTCTCGGTGGAGCTCGCAGTGGTTCAGGTAGGTTTTGCCGTTGCTGCCGCAGACGGGTCTTTTGTGAGACTTACATTTCTGGTGGAAGGTGAGAAGAAAGCAAGACCTTTAATCAGAGGGCTATCTACCAAACCCACGCACCCCACCAGGGGCCAAAAATGATTTCCAGAACTACCCCCAGTGACCAGCTTTGCTCAGTGCCGGTTCACACATATGTGATGTCAGACATCCCATGTTATTCGGAACGCACTGCTCTGCAAATCACATGCAATGTCTGTGCGATGCAAATTCAGCCATAGAGATTGTATGGCTGACTTTGCATCGCATTCGGATCAAAGTCGCACAGGACCCTTTTTTTGGTCCGCACCAGAATCAGATCACATGGCTGTTCACACCTATGCGATCCAATTCTGAAACGACAGTTCGCACTGCGATATGCGAGCTGATCTGGGGGTGTTGTTAACTTTGCATTGACACCCCCAGCGATTCGCAGAGGATTTGCAGGGCTCCCACATTGCATATTAAGAGCCGGTTCACATATATATGATGACAGACATCACATGTGATTCGGAGCGCACTGCTCTGCAAATCACATGCAATGTCTGTGTGTTGCGAATTCAGCCATACAGATTGTATGCATCGCATTCGGGCCAAAGTCACACAGGACCCTTTTTTTGGTCCGCACCAGAATCGGATCGCATGGGTTTTCACACCTATGCGATACGATTCATGTCCGAACTGACAGTTCGCACTGCGATATGCGAGCTGATCCGGGGGTGTTGTTAACTTTGTATTGATACCCCCAGCGATTCGCATATGGCAGTGTGAACTGCCTGCAAGTTGAGAGCGATGCGGGAACCCGCAGTGGATTCACAGGGCATCGCATATATGTGAGCCGGGGCTTAGATCACATACAGTACATTGTTGCAGACATGAAATCTCTGTGCTCCGGATATGCAGACCATCCTACAAATTGTAACATTGCTGTCTTGTCTGCATGGGAATTGTTACAATGTATCCACACACATTCCATTTATCCCCGAGCCCACTGATATCATTGACTAGGGGTGTCATTAACCACTTCTAGACCGGAAGGATTTGCCCCCTAAATGACCAGGCCATTTTTTGCGATTCGGCACTGCTTTACTTTAACTGACGATTGCGCGGTCGTGCGACGCTGTACCCAAATAAAATTGATGTCTTTTTTTCCCCACAAACAGAGCTTTCTTTTGGGGGTATTTGATCACCTGTGCGATTTTTATTTTTTGCGCTATAAACAAAAAAAAGAGCGACAATTCTGAAAGAAAAAAAAAACAATATTTTTCACATTCTGCTATATATAATTCCCAATAAAAAAAAAATATAAAAATCTAATTTTTTCATAATTTTAGGCTAATTTGTATTCTGCTACATATTTTTGGTAAAAAAAAAAAAAAAAAACCCAATAAGCGTATTTTGTTTACGCAAAAGTTATCGCGGTCGTGCGACGCTGTGCCCAAATAAAATTGATTTACTTTTTTTCCCATAAAGAGAGCTTTCTTTTGGTGGTAATTGATCACCTGTGCGATTTTTATTTTTTGCGCTATAAACAAAAAAAGAGCGACAATTCTGAAAAAAAAGAAAATCTATATATTTTTCACATTCTGCTATATAACATTCCCAAAAAAACAAAAATTTAAAAATCTATTTTTTTTTATCCTTTTAGGCCAATTTTTGTTTTCTGCTACATATTTTTGGTAAAAAAAAAATCGCAATAAGCGTATATTGATTGGTTTGCACAAAAGTTATCACGTCCACAAACAAGGGGAAAGATTTATGTCATTTTTATTTATTTATTTATTTTTTGCTAGTAATGGTGGCGATCTGCGATTTTTAGCGGGACTGCGACATTGCGGCGGACAGATCGGACCCCTAACTGACATTTTTGACACTTTTGGGGGGGACCAGTGACATTACTGCAGTAATCAGTGCTAGAAATATGCTCTGTTACTGTAATAATGACACTGGCGGGGAAAGGGTTAACCTAAGGGTGATCAAAGGGTTAAGTGTGAGCCTAGGGGGTGTTTTCTAACTGTGAGGGGGAGGGACTTGTGAAATGACCATAGAGACCTGTGATCCTATATAGAAGGATCACAGGAGCTCTGATCATTTCAGATAGAAAAATGGTTGGCTGTGTTTCCAACAGCTGACCGCCCTTCTCTCTCAGTGAGGAGCGATCGCAGGTGCCCGGCGGCAATCAGTGTTACCGGTCCCATGCATCGGAGTCCCGGCTGCCTAGTGGGGGCGCCACCGGCAGCACGCGCTCACCCCAAGGGCCGCTCCCGTGACCCGACGTACCCCTACGTCAGTTTGCACAGCCGAGCCAGCCTGCCGCAGTAAATCTGTGGCGAGCAGTCGGCAAGCGGTTAAAATGAAATTGTACTAATCTCCAAGATTGTAAGCTCTAAGGATCAGGGCCCTCTGATTCCTCCTGTATTTAATTGTACTGTCTGCCCTCATGTTGCAAAGCGCAGTGCAAACTGTTGGCGCCATATAAATTCTGTATAATAATAATAATACAGGGATTGCGCAATCAGATTGTAGTGTGTACCCTTCCAGTGACCATACACTGAGTGTAAATCTCCTTTGGATCCGACATCAACTATAGTACCAGGGCCTGCAGGATTGGAGACAAACTAAAAGTATTGTTTGGGGTTTCTCTTCATATTTTAAAAGTTTTGGTAAATCTAAAGGAGGTTGTATAGAAATTGTGCAATCGGATTGTATAGTGTGTGGCAAGGTTTACTGAATCTGGTGATATGTCTGCTGGATATTGTCATCTCACCTCAATACACAGACAGGTGGGGTCTCCCTTCTCCGTCACAGCGCACTCCCGGCCAGCTCCGCAGAACACATTGGCGCACACTTTGGATTTGCTCTTTGGCTCTTCCTGATGGCAAAAGAAGAACACAGATGGTGAGACTGCGGTACATGTCAGAGCTATAGAAAGAATATGTGTATGGCTCAGTGTTCTCTGTACAGCACTGCGGTATATGTCAGAGCTATATAAATGTATAATAATAATAATAGTGTGTGACTGTGGGGGGATATTAGAGTGTAAGCTCCTCTGGTACAGACACTGATGTGACTATGGGGGAGGGGACATTAGAGTGTAAGCTCCTCTGGTGGGGGGAGATTAGAGTGTAAGCTCCTCTGGTACAGAGACTGATGTGACTGGCTCAGTGATCTCTGTACAGCGCTGCGGTATATGTCAGAGCTATATAAATATATAATAATAATAGTGTGTGACTGTGGGGGGATATTAGAGTGTAAGCTCCTCTGGTACAGACACTGATGTGACTATGGGGGAGGGGACATTAGAGTGTAAGCTCCTCTGGTACAGACACTGATGTGACTATGGGGGAGGGGACATTAGAGTGTAAGCTCCTCTGGTGGGGGGAGATTAGAGTGTAAGCTCCTCTGGTACAGAGACTGATGTGACTGGCTCAGTGATCTCTGTACAGCACTGTGGTATATATCAGAGCGATATAAATGTATAATAATAATAGTGTGTGACTGTGGGGGGATATTAGAGTGTAAGCTCCTCTGGTACAGACACTGATGTGACTATGGGGGAGGGGACATTAGAGTGTAAGCTCCTCTGGTGGGGGGAGATTAGAGTGTAAGCTCCTCTGGTACAGAGGCTGATGTGACTGGCTCAGTGATCTCTGTACAGCACTGTGGTATATATCAGAGCGATATAAATGTATAATAATAATAGTGTGTGACTGTGGGGGACATTAGAGTGTAAGCTCCTCTGGTGGGGGGACATTAGAGTGTAAGCTCCTCTGGTACAGAGACTGATGTGACTGGCTCAGTGATCTCTGTACAGCACTGCGGTATATGTCAGAGCTATATAAATGTATAATAATAATAGTGTGTGACTGTGGGGGGATATTAGAGTGTAAGCTCCTCTGGTACAGACACTGATGTGACTATGGGGGAGGGGACATTAGAGTGTAAGCTCCTCTGGTGGGGGGAGATTAGAGTGTAAGCTCCTCTGGTACAGAGACTGATGTGACTGGCTCAGTGATCTCTGTACAGCACTGTGGTATATATCAGAGCGATATAAATGTATAATAATAATAGTGTGTGACTGTGGGGGACATTATAGTGTAAGCTCCTCTGGTGGGGGGACATTAGAGTGTAAGCTCCTCTGGTACAGAGGCTAGTGTGACTGGCTCAGGGATCTCTGTACAGCACTGCGGTATATGTCAGAGTTATATAAATGTATAATAATAATAGTGTGTGACTGTGGGGGAGGGGACATTAGAGTGTAAGCTCCTCTGGTACAGACACTGATGTGACTGGCTCAGTGATCTCTGTACAGCACTGCGGTATATGTCAGAGCTATATAAATGTATAATAATAATAGTGTGTAACTGTGGGGGACATTAGAGTGTAAGCTCCTCTGGTGGGGAGACATTAGAGTGTAAGCTCCTCTGGTACAGAGACTGATGTGACTGGCTCAGTGTTCCCTGTACAGCACTGCGGTATATGTCAGAGCTATATAAATGTATAATAATAATAGTGTGTGACTGTGGGGGGACATTAGAGTGTAAGCTCTTCTGGTGGGGGGACATTAGAGTGTAAGTTCCTCTGGTACAGAGACTGATGTGACTGTGGGGGGCATTAGAGTGTAAGCTCCTCTGGTACAGAGACTGATGTGATTGTCTCAGTGTTCCCTGTACAGCACTGCAGTATATGTCAGAGCTATATAAATGTATAATAATAATAGTGTGTGACTGTGGGGGGACATTAGAGTGTAAGCTCTTCTGGTGGGGGGACATTAGAGTGTAAGTTCCTCTGGTACAGAGACTGATGTGACTGTGGGGGGCATTAGAGTGTAAGCTCCTCTGGTACAGAGACTGATGTGACTGGCTCAGTGATCTCTGTACAGCACTGCGGTAAATGTCAGAGCTATATAAATGTATAATAATAATAGTGTGTGACTGTGGGGGAGGGGATATTAGAGTGTAAGCTCCTCTGCTACAGAGGCTGATGTGATGACTCAGTGTTCTCTGTACAGTCACCCTGAAGGTTCTCTTTATTATGAAATAATCAGGCTTTTGGGTGGAGTCATTCACCAGTACAGGCAGTGATACGTTATCTGCAGGTTTATAGCTCTGTCATTTCCATGCTCTGATATATTTGGCTATATAGACTGTACACGGTGTTCTATGACCTGTGACAGTTCTCGGAATTCCGGAGGATACCATATCAGGAACACTTTCCCACTTTAATTGGCTATATTTGGGCTATAAGACTTGTGCAAGAGTACAGTGGCTGAGGCTGCAATGTGATACTGAGGATGGCCAGCATGTGGCAGCACAGAGCTACTCAAATGATAGTGTCTGTCTGTAAAGGGAGGGGGATGTATGACCTCATCTAAACTTAGGAAAAAACTTTTTTGAAGCTTTGGGAAAAGCAATGTAGTATATTTCACATGTTCTTTCACCAACATAATATATACTTGATTTAAAAAAATGAATGAAAAACAAGAAAAGATGGTGGAAACCCCTCACGGCAGGTGTACAGACCCAGGAACTCAGCACAGGGATGGTGGGAACCTCTCATAATGGGCACAGCAGGGGTACAGACCCGGGAACTCAGCACAGGGATGGTGGGAACCCCTCATAATGGGCAAAGCAGGGGTACAGACCCGGGAACTCAGTACAGGGATGGTGGGAACCACTCATAATGGGCACAGCAGGTGTACAGAGTCAGCACAGGGATGGTGGGAACCCCTCATAATGGGCACAGCGAGTGTACAGAGTCAGAACAGGGATGGTGGGAACCCCTCATGATGGGCACAGCCGGTGTACAGACCCGGGAACTCAGCACAGGGATGGTGGGAACCCCCCATAATGGGCACAGCAGGTGTACAGAGTCAGCACAGGGATGGTGGGAACCCCTCATAATGGGCACAGCAGGTGTACAGACCCAGGAACTCAGCACAGGGATGGTGGGAACCACTCATAATGGGCACAGCTGGTGTACAGACCCAGGAACTCAGCACAGGGATGGTGGGAACCCCTCATAATGGGCACAGCAGGGGTACAGACCCAGGAACTCAGCACAAGGATGGTGGGAACCCCTCATAATGGGCACAGCGAGTGTACAGACCCGGGAACTCAGCACAGGGATGGTGGGAACCCCTCATAATGAAGACTTGGTAGGGGTTATAACCCTTCAACACTCCATCAAAAGTGGGAAACAAATATAAAAGTACTCCAACCCTGATCAGGATAGCCTGGGACGAGGATGATGGAATTAGTTCAGGAACAGATCGATACTTTATACAATTTTTACTTTTTATTTTCTGAACTCTACAAACCAGCTTTGTCTCCTTTTATCTTTTCTGTTGGGGAATTTGAGGAGCCCCCCCCCCTCCCCCCTGTACATGAGTGGAGGACCATGTAAGGAATATAAGCATGCAGCTGGAATGTATGGAAGTGAGAGAACTGGATGCCCTCTAGGGGGCGGCGGTGACACAACTCCACAACTTCCCTTCATACTATAATGGGTTCCAGCTGCAACTTCACCTCTGGAGCCGAGAGATGTGGACCAATCACAGAGTTCCATCCCTCTTTAACTAGCCAATCACAGGCTGCCAGGTACAGCTGCTGTACTCACTATACAGAGTGTAAGTGGGGAGGGGGATTAACCCTTTCTCTACCATCACTGTGGTCCGCCAGGACTGGGTGTAATGTGCACAAAGGACAATTTAACAGAACAAAGTACTAAAAGTAACTTTCAACCAGAGATGGAAAACTTTTTCCAGAACAGAAAAAACACGTCTCCAAGATGGGACGGGGTCAGCGATATCAGTGAAAATGAATGCTTATTGATGGAATCAGTCACAAATCTGAAAACAATTTCCGAACGAAATAATCGCTATATCCAATTATCGAACCACCGCACCACCGATATACACAGAACAAATGTTGCTGAAATCTGTATTTCCCACTGAAGAATATGCGGCATACTGGACTCAACTGGGCAAACATGCATGATTTACAAAGGCAGAAAATTTTGGGGTTCCTTGAGCTATTTCTGCCCCCGAGATAGGTAATCACTGACCACCAATGTAAGGAACATTCTTCCCACTGACAACCAATGTAAGGGAGATTCTTCCCACTGACCACCAATGTAAGGAGCATTCTTCCTATTGACCACCAATGTAAGGAGCATTCTTCCCACTGACCACCAATGTAAGGAACATTCTTCCCACTGATCTCCAATGTAAGGAGCATTCTTCCCACTGACCACCAATGTAAGGGACATTCTTCCCACTGATCACCAATGTAAGGAACATTCTTCCCACTGACCACCAATGTAAGGAGCATTCTTCCCACTGATCACCAATGTAAGGAACATTCTTCCCACTGACCACCAATGTAAGGAGCATTCTTCCCACTGACCATCAATGTAAGGGACATTCTTCCCACTGACCACCAATGTAAGGGACATTCTTCCCACTGACCTCCAATGTAAGGAACATTCTTCCCACTGATCTCCAATGTAAGGAGCATTCTTCCCACTGACTACCAATGTAAGGGACATTCTTCCCACTGACCACCAATGTAAGGAGCATTCTTCCCACTGATCACCAATGTAAGGAACATTCTTCCCACTGATCTCCAATGTAAGGAACATTCTTCCCACTGACCACCAATGTAAGGAGCATTCTTCCCACTGACCATCAATGTAAGGGACATTCTTCCCACTGACCCCCAATGTAAGGAGCATTCTTCCCACTGACCACCAATGTAAGGAGCATTCTTCCCACTGACCTCCAATGTAAGGAGCATTCTTCCCACTGACCACCAATGTAAGGAGCATTCTTCCCACTGATCACCAATGTAAGGAGCATTCTTCCCACTGACCTCCAATGTAAGGAGCATTCTTCCCACTGACCTCCAATGTAAGGAGCATTCTTCCCACTGATCACCAATGTAAGGAACATTCTTCCCACTGACCACCAATGTAAGGAGCATTCTTCCCACTGACCATCAATGTAAGGGACATTCTTCCCACTGACCCCCAATGTAAGGAGCATTCTTCCCACTGACCACCAATGTAAGGAACATTCTTCCCACTGACCACCAATGTAAGGGACATTCTTCCCACTGACCCCCAATGTAAGGAGCATTCTTCCCACTGACCACCAATGTAAGGAGCATTCTTCCCACTGACAACCAATGTAAGGAACATTCTTCCCAATGACCACCACACTAAATTTATCATGAGCCCTATATATTTGTAGTTGATCCCAGATCCTGGAGAGTTATTTAAAGGGTTCCTCTCTGTTACAAAGATTCAAGAGAGGCAGCTCTAAATAAACCTCCAACTGACTCAAAACAATCCTCCACCAAAGGATAATCCATAACCACAACATTTAGAGGTTTTATATCACCTCCGATCACTGAAACCAAATCCGGTTTGAGATGTCTATCCTAGGCTACACACCTGACAATGTGCTATACAGTACTGTATGGATGATCCTTCCTATATCTCTCTACCCATCTGCTCTATCTATTTAATAACTGCTGTAATGAAGGACATTTTGGAAAACTCAACAAAATATATGCAAAAAAGATCTAAAAGCAAATGATTGGCGGGTCAGTCTGTTGGCACTTTATAAATTTGCCCCCAGATAAGGTAACTGTTTGGGGTTTTGCTCCTGTGTGTCTGAGTATGAACCCCCCTGGGAGGCAGGTATCGGGGTCTGGGGTCCACATGACAGACTCCAGGTCCTGGGCGTCCCCCGTCAGCAGACAATAGGGCTCAGTTGCTGTTTAGGGAAATGAACAGGCCCCGGTCTATGAAGTGGCACACAGCGCCAGACATGATCTCACGGAAAACTTGCAGAATCCAGCCAAGCCCACCTTTGAGGAAGACGGGGCTTAACTGTTTACTGGCTTGATTTCGTATGGTGCTCAGAGTCGGGTCATTTTCAGAAATGAAATGACTCAGTTTAGCCATAAGGCCCCCCGAAAAAGTAGCCCTCCCAAATATCAGCACCCAGTCCCACCCCCTAAACTATATTTCTAACACTAAGGACTGACTGCCTACAAATGACTGTCTACAACTGACCAACTGTCTACAAGTGACTGACTACGACTGAGGAACGGACTACAACTGACTGACTACAACTGACTGTCTACAACTGACTAACTGTCTACAAGTGACTGACTACAACTGACTAACTGTCTACAAGTGACTGACTACAACTGAGGAACGGACTACAACTGACTGACTACAACTGACTAACTGTCTACAAGTGACTGACTACAACTGAGGAACTGACTACAAATGACTGTCTACAACTGACTAACTGTCTACAAGTGACTGACTACAAATGAGGAACGGACTACAACTGACTACAACTGACTGTCTACAACTGACTGTCTACAACTGACCAACTGTCTACAAGTGACTGACTACAACTGACTAACTGTCTACAAGTGACTGACTACAACTGAGGAACTGGCTACAAATGACTGTCTACAACTGACTAACTGTCTACAAGTGACTGACTACAAATGAGGAACGGACTACAACTGACTGACTACAACTGACTGTCTACAACTGACTGTCTACAACTGACCAACTGTCTACAAGTGACTGACTACAACTGAGGAACAGACTACAACTGACTGTCTACAACTGACTAACTGTCTACAAGTGACTGACTACAACTGAGGAAAGGACTACAACTGACTGACTACAACTGACTGTCTACAACTGACTAATGGCTGGAATACACGGGCCAAATATCGCCCGATGATTCGACCACCGACTTATGAAAAAGTGTTCCTTGGTCGAAAATGTTGCCAACATACACAGGCCGAATATCGCCCAACCGTTTGACCGCCGACCATCGAAACAGTGCATGCGTGATGATGTTCTACAGATTTTAAATGAACGACCTTAACACCAACGTATAGAATATAGTTCGGTCGCAAACGAGACGACAGCATTTTTCGTTTTTTTCAAACTGGATTTTTCGTTCACAATATTGATATCGGTCACTGATGGCTGGGCATTAACGAGTAGAATATCGGCCGATCCTTCGCTGAACGGAAATTTTCGGACGATTTTCTTATCGTGTATTCCGGCCATAACTGTCTACAAGTGACTGACTACAACTGAGGAACGGACTACAACTGACTGACTACAACTGAGGAACGGACTACAACTGACTGACTAAAATTAGAAGAAAAAAATTGGACTTTTGAGGCACCATCCCCAAATGCAATAATATCTAAGCCATGTGACTTTGTATTATAATGGAGTTAAAAGAGAAGATCACAGATTGGTCATCATTTACATATCCTAATAATGATGATCAGCTACCTTCCCAAATCATCTTCTCAAACTTTGAATAAAGGATAGTGTTCAAACGCCGAGCAGTTTGTCAAATGGCAGAAGGACATAAACATCAAACTCTACCAGTTACTTGGACCAAGGATCCATTTCTTCAGGAGACCAACCAGTCTGATATTCGAAAAATATAACACTACAATATAATAGTGTATGAAAAACACAGCAAACATGTCAGATTGTCAAGATTCAATCCATATTTAAAACCTATCGGTCGCTGGTGAGGAAGGACCTCTTTCTGCTGAGGAGGGCTGTAGAGAACAAAATCTACAACCTCTCCTGTACCTGGTTTATGATTCCCTCAAGATTCCCTACTGCCCTACTGTACCTGATTTCTATTTCCCTCAAGATTCCCTATAGCCTTCCTGGACCTGAGGTATGTCTCCCTCAAGATTCCCTATAGTCTTCCTGGACCTGAGGTATGTTTCCCTCAATATTCCCTATAGCCTTCCTGGACCTGGTGTATGTTTCCCTCAAGATTCCCTATAGCCTTCCTGGACCTGAGGTATGTTTCCTTTAGGATTCCCTATAGTCTTCCTGGACCTGATGTATGTTTCCCTCAAGATTCCCTATAGTCTTCCTGGACCTGAGGTATGTTTCTCTCAATATTCCCTATAGCCTTCCTGGACCTGGTGTATGTTTCCCTCAAGATTCCCTATAGCCTTCCTGGATCTGGTGTATGTTTCCCTCAAGATTCCCTATAGTCTTCCTGGACCTGAGGTATGTTTCCCTCAAGATTCCCTATAGTCTTCCTGGACCTGAGGTATGTTTCCCTCAAGATTCCCTATAGTCTTCCTGGACCTGAGGTATGTTTCCCTCAAGATTCCCTATAGCCTTCCTGGAACTGAGGTATGTTTCCCTTAAGATTCCCTATAGCCTTCCTGGACCTGAGGTATGTTTCCCTCAAGATTCCCTATAGTCTTCCTGGACCTGAGGTATGTTTCCCTCAAGATTCCCTATAGTCTTCCTGGACCTGAGGTATGTTTCCCTCAAGATTCCCTATAGCCTTCCTGGAACTGAGGTATGTTTCCCTTAAGATTCCCTATAGCCTTCCTGGACCTGAGGTATGTTTCCCTCAAGATTCCCTATAGTCTTCCTGGACCTGAGGTATGTTTCCCTCAAGATTCCCTATAGTCTTCCTGGACCTGAGGTATGTTTCCCTCAAGATTCCCTATAGCCTTCCTGGACCTGAGGTATGTTTCCCTCAAGATTCCCTATAGCCTTCCTGGACCTGGTGTATGTTTCCCTCAAGATTCCCTATAGCCCTCCTGGACCTGAGGTATGTTTCGCTCAAGATTCCCTACTGCCCTGCTGTACCTGATTAGTGATTTCTATTTCCCTCAAGATCCCCTAATGCTCCCTTGGCCCTAGTGTGTTTCCCTCAATATTGCCTACAGCCCTCCCCAGCAGATAGAGGTCCTTCCACACCAGTAGCCAATGTCTTTTTATGTTCTGGGGAGGGCAGTAGGGACTATTGAGGGAAACATACAACAGATCAATGGGTGCTGTAGGGAATCTTGAGGGAAATACACATTAGATACAGGAAGGCAACGGGGAATCTTGAGGGAAACATACATCAGGTTGGTTAGGGCAGTAGGGAACCTTGAGAGAAATATACACCAGATCTATCGGGGCAGTAGGGAATAATGAAGGAAACATACACCAGATCAATGGAGGCAGTATGGAATCTTGAGGGAAATATAGGAGGTTGAGGGGGTTGTGGATTTCCCTCAAGATTCTGTAATCCCTCCTTAGCAGATCAAGGTCCTTTCCCACCAGTGGCCAATGTCTTTTTTATCTTCTGGGGAGGGCAGTGGGGAATCTTGAGGGAAACATACAGTACATCAGGTCCATGAGGTCTGTAGGGAATCCCAAAGAAAAATATACTTTAGATACAGCAGGACAGTAGGGAATCTCGAGGGAAAAATACACCAGAGCCATGAGGGGCCCTGGGGAATCTTGAGGGGAATATACGTCAAATACATTGGGGCAGTAGGAAATCTTGAAGAAAATATACACCAGATCCATTGGGGCAGTAGGGAATATAGAAAGAAACATACACCAGATCAATGGAGGCAGTATGGATTCTTAAGGGAAATATAGGGGTTTGAGGGGGTTGTGGATTTCCCTCAAGATTCCGTAATCCCTTCTTAGAAGATAAAGGTCCTTTCCCAACAGTGGCCAATGTCTTTTTATCTTCTGGGGAGGGCAGTAGGGAATATTGAGGGAAACAAACATCAGGTCCAGGGGTGTAATAGGGAATCATGAAGGAAACATACACCAAATCCTGGGGGTAGTAGGGAATCTTGAGGGAAATATACATCAGATACAGGAGGACAGTAGGAAATCTTGAAGGAAACATACATCAGATCCATTGGGGAGAAATAAAGGGGGCTGAGGGGGTTGTGGATCTCCCTCAAGATTCAGTAAGCCCTCCTCAGCAGATAGAGGTTCTTCCACACCAGTGGCCAATGTCTTTTTTTATCTTCTGGGGAGGGCAGTGGGGAATCTTGAGGGAAACATACAGTACATCTGGTCCATGAGGTCTGTAGGGAATCCCAAAGAAAAATATACTTCAGATACAGCAGGACAGTAGGGAATCTTGAGGGAAAAATACACCAGAGCCATGAGGGGCCCTGGGGAATCCAAGTCCATTGGGGCAGTAGGAAATTTTGAAGAATACATACACCAGATCTATCGGTGCAGTAGGGAATATAGAAGGAAACATACACCAGATCAATGGAGGCAGTATGGATTCTTGAGGGAAATATAGAAGGTTGAGGGGGTTGTGGATTTCCCTCAAGATTCCGTAAGCACTCCTCAGCAGATAAAGGTCCTTTCCCACCAGTGGCCAATGTCTTTTTATCTTCTGGGAAGGGCAGTAGGGAATCTTGAGGGGAACATACATCAGGTCCATGGGGCAGTAGGGAATCTTGAGGGGAACATACATCAGGTCCATGGGGCAGTAGGGAATCTTGAGGGGAACATACATCAGGTCCATGGGGCAGTAGGGAATCTTGAAGGAAACATACATAAAAAATCCATGGGGATAGTAGGGTTTCTAGAGGGAAATATGGGTGTTTGAGGGGAGTTGTGGATTTCCTTCAAGATTCCGTTAAACTCTTCTCAGCAGAAAGAGGTCATTCCTCACTGGTGGCCAATTTTTATTTCTTTACATTGTTTTTTTATCAAAACCAAAAATGTTTTCACAAACGAGTACAAGAGAAAAAGACTCAAAATCCAGTGGCCAATAGGTTTTAATTATCATGGATTGGGAATCTTCATATTTGACATAGAATATAAGTTTGCAGTGTTATTCATATTATGTTCATCATGGTTATGGTATGGTATATATATATATATAAAATTCAGGGTATTGTTATATTTTTAGATTATCAGCCTCCTTTGATCTCCTGAAGAAGTGGACCCTTGCTCCAAGAAACGCATACAGTTTGATGTTTGTTTCTTCCCACCAATTGCCATTTGTCTTCATTTGATACATTGATTTACATTATAATGACAACCTGGTTGATATTTGTACCATACAGATTTCTTTTGGTTGACGGAAGGAGGTATTTGAGGATTATTAGGAAACAATATGGGAAGATCTAAATGATGATCAGTCTGTGAACTCTGTTTCAACTTTGTTATAATAAAAGTTCATTATTATAAACATGAATTAGATACTGTTGTAATTGGCTATGGAATATCTGATGTCCCAGTTTTTCCCCAATCTGTAGTGATTGTTAGAAATATAGTTGGGGGGGGGGGTGTCTAGCTGGTGGGATCAGGGGAGATTAAGTGTCGAGGAGGGGGGGGAGGGTTGGGGTTTAAACTAGTTATTTCAATTGCATGCTACTAACTTGGGGAAAGTTGGTACATTGAGAACACGCATTCTTATGCCGTTTATGTATGAATGATCTAACACTAACTAACCCCGTCTTCTGGATAAACTCTTTGACCCAGGGGAGGACTGGGCCAGGGGGCAGGGGGGCAATTGCCCCCCAGGCCTCTCTGATGCCCTCTAAAAAGGCTGCACCGCTTCTGCCACAGACATGCCAAAGGGATTCCTGGTAAAGATAAGTAAAATGTCCCCGCTGCTGACCTACTGAGTGTGGGATGAAGACAAGGACAGAGCGCAGGCCCCCCCCCCCCCCCAACATGGATGGTGTAAAATGTGGCCATTTCCATGCCCCACTGGAGACTCGCCCCAACCCCCCCCCCCCAAGCAGCCCCGACCAAGCTGTCCAACTCCCCCAACTGCCCGGTGATGACCAGGTCGGGAACCCGGATTTGGCCGGTAAGTAGAGAGTACTTGAGCGGGGCTTCAGCCTAGAATGGGGGTCAGCAGGAGCCCTGGAAGAGGGGGAGAGGGAGGGGGCCGAGTCACTGCACCATGGGCCTCTGGTTGGTACTTGCCCCCTGGGTCGAAGGTTGCCAGTCAGCCCCTGCTTTGACCTGTGCTGGGAGCCTCTGCACCAACATCACACAGCACCAAGATGGCATCTCTGTAGGCACACCGTCATTGGTGCCCAGTACAGGCCCCCTCTGCTGGGATCACCTATCACATAGCACATTTTCTTGTTTAATTAGTCTCGAACTGGCAACATTGCCAATAAGATTATATGAGATGATGGTATCTGTAGCCATAACAGGAAAAAGATGTGTGGCCGATAATTCACCTCTTTTCTTCGGCAGTCTACAGTGCCTAATGGTCAACTTAGCATTGGATGCTTAAAAAAATGTCCGGAATGGAAAGAATAAAAAGAACATTCTGTCTCCATTTATCTGATACTTTCCCACAAAACCATCCCATCAACCAAAATTACTTTTATTCCTACTGCAACCGAACCGACCATTACTGAACCCCAGATATATCCGTCCTCCACTCCAGGAAGTCATACTTTGATTAGTGGGAGATCATGGCCTACTCTATTATTCTCGGAAAGTCCGGTATACAGGGTGGAGGGGGGGTTCTTGGATGACTGCCATTTTTCTATCTCTCCTGATGTGTCATCAAACAAGAAACTAAGATACACTATTTACTAATATTTACCACCCAGCATTCTTCTTCCTCTAAATACGGATCATGGTTATGGAATGTTTAGAAACGTTGAAACAGATCTATGAACACTCTATAGCAGCCTTTCTCAACCTTTTCAACACAGAGGAACCCTTGAAATACATTTCTGGTCTCGGGGAACCCCTGCTAAAAATTAAAAACCTACAACTCATGACACATTGGTGTGACAGTCAGTGGGAAGAATGCTCCTTACTCTTCTCATCATTGGGAAGAATTCCCCCCTCTGGGCCGGTGCTTCCACTAGGCAAACTAGGTAGCCGCCTAGGGCGCATTGCCACCTAGGGGTGCAGCCAGGTGTTGGCACTCTCTCTCCATCATGAATTCTCCATCATGAATGATTATTGTGAGCTGAGGCGAGGAGGGGGGGGGGGGGGCGAAGGGATAGTGGAAGATGCCAAGTGTCTTGAGCAGTGGTGGAACTACCAGGCCCTGGCTTTCTACCACTGTTGGAGGGGCCCCAAAAGGCAAGAAGGGAGGCCCCCAGAGTGCTGCCTGCATGATGATCCTCTATAGGTGGAGCTGAGTGGCCTTAACCCCGGGCAGGAAGTGACTCTCTGCATTGAGCTGGTGGGCAGCCATTTATTTCCCTGGGTCGGTATTAAGCAGGGAGCGGAGGAGAGCTGAATCTGAGCCAGAGCTCTGCACTGGAGGGCGGAACCTTTACTGGGGCAGAAGCGACGAGGCACCAGAATGGTCTGAGGAGGTTGGTGATGGATGTGCGGAGCTCTCTAACTGCTGCTTTTCGCTCCACCAGGAGCCACCGCGTTTAACAGAGGTTCAGGGTCACCAGGTGTGCCATGAGGAATTGGGGTCCCTGGGTGTGCCGTGGGGGATTGGGGGTCCCCAGGTGTGACACGGATGAACATCAGGGTCCCCAGGTGTGACACGGAGGAACATCAGGGTCCCCAAATGTGACATGGAAAAACATCAGGATCTGACATAGAGGTACATCGGGGTCAGTGGGTATGACAGCATGACATGAAGTAATATTGGGGTCCCAGAGTGTGACATTGAAAAACATCAAAGTCCCTGGGTGTCACATGGAGGGACATTAGGGTCCCCGAGCGTGACATGGAGGAATATGGGGGTCACTGGTTATGACAGCATAACATGGAGGAACCATCAGATCACGGTCACATAGAGGAGTTTTTAACCCCTTCCCTTTTTTTTTTGGGGGGGGGGGGGCACAAGTAGCTGGTCTTGCCTAGGGCATAAAATAGTCTAGCACCGGTGTTCTAAAATTTGGTCCGACCTGTGAAAAAATCGGACCTCGTCACTTCCGGTCATGAAACAGCTGATGGGAGTCTCAAGTGCGCATGCGCACAAGACAGTATCTTGGTTTGGTAAAATTATAACACATAGCGGGCAGTTGCCTGAGAGGAGGCGGGGCTGAGGTGGGACAGAAGACACTGCCGCGTCATCTGCAGAGCTGAATAGAGGAGGCGGGACGGAGGCGCGGCCGTGTAATAAATGCAGGGCTTAAGCGACTCCTTCTGTTTTATTATCTTTAGTAATTATCGTATTATTTATCCTTAGGATTTCATAACATTTAGTATTTCTATAATACAAAATAAGAAATACTAAATGTTATGAAATCCTAAGGATAAATAATACGATAATTACTAAAGATAATAAAACAGAAGGAGTCGCTTAAGCCCTGCATTTATTACACGGCCGCACCTCCGTCCCGCCTCCTCTATTCAGCTCTGCAGATGACGCGGTGGTGTCTTCCGTCCCACCTCAGCCCCGCCTGCTCTCAATCAGCTGTCCGCTCTCTGTTGTAATTTTGCCAAACCTCAAAAAATGTCTTCTGCGCATGCGCATGGACGACTCCATCAGCTGTTTTTGTGATGCTCTGTCCCCGGAAGTGACGAGGTCCGATTTTTTCACGGGTCCGACAAAATTTTACAACACCGGCCCTGCTTACAGATAACTAAAAGGAACAATGGTATCATTGGGAACTTATCCGAGAGGCAGAAATTGCCCATTTCTCAGGGAACCCCCAGCAACCTCAGGAGGAACCCTGGTTGAGAAACCCTGCTCTATAGAGACTCTTAGAAGATGATCTGCGTATCTGCAGGTCCCCAGCTCACTGCGCCCCCAGAAATCTTACAACCTCCCTCCCCCCCATAGACTTGCACAGATTTTGTGGGCTCCTGAATGTCTGAGCTCTATTTATTCTTTCTCCGTTCGGCGACACTTTGCAACAATGAGCAGAAAATAGCCCCTAAGTGCCCCATTTGTGAGGATAAACGCACAGGTACCATTAGGCTAAGTGGTCCTTCAGAGCGAGGCTTTGCCTTATCTAAAAGTGTCCCATTATCTGCATTCCATGCTGACCCACCAAGGGGGCCCGAGGACGATGAGAATCTGACTACATTGCAAGAACCGCAGATTGTGGCAGGTCCCTGTAATGGCAGATCTGAGCGCACACATAGGGGGTCATTTTCATTTTATTACAGGGATATGGAGGAAATGACACTTCCACTGCTGGGTTCTGGGGGGCATTGTAAGCAAAAAGAAATATGGGCTGAATTATAGAAAACATTTTCTTGGACGCAGATAAGCCGGGAGGATGGATACGGGATACAATGCCAATACTCACTGACACTTCACAGGACACATCGCAGATAACGATTGGTCCAACATACTAAAACTTCCACCTGAGGACAGATAAGGGATTCCCCTCAACAACATTTTATTCTGACCGACCTGATTGTATTACAAACCCAATATACTCAGGACTAAAGCTGGATACATACTATACAACTTTTGTTGGTAGATTTCCTTTAGGGCTCTTTCACACAGGTGGACCGTTCAGATCCGCCTGTCCGTTTTTTTGGCGGATCTGAACGGCCCCCCCATGCATCCCTATGGGGCATCGGATGTCAGTGGAGACATGTCCGCTGACATCCGATCCGATCCATCAAATCTGGACAGATGGAAACCCTACTCTCCTCCCCCCGCTGACGTCAGCCGGCGGGGGGAGACCTAATGCGCATGCGCGACAATGGCCATTATTCAATGCTTTCCTATGGGGATTTCGGCAATGCTGGAGGTACTCACATAGCATGGCTTGCTATAGCGCTCAGGCGGCACAGCATGTGGACTGCCACACCGGCCAGGGGCCAGTCCATTACTGATTCCGGGTGCAGGATGCCAGCGCGCCCCCTGCTAGGTTGCGCCCCAGGCGGCTGCCTAGGTCGCCTTACAGGTAGTGCTGGCCCTGAACCTCTATAGCATGGGTGTCCAACCTTTTGGCTTCTCTGGGCCACATTGAGTGTAGAGAAATTTTCTCGGGCCGCATATAAAATATATACTATAGTTAAGGTATATAAGTAATAAAACGCTGCTTTGCCCTTCCCGTGCTAAAGCCCCCCCCCCAGCACTAATTTAACACAACTAGTGGATGATCCCCTCCGAGGCAGCCTCTGTGGCCGTGCCCCTGACTTGACTTCCTTCCTCCTCAGCAAAAAAAAAAAATTGTCTTGGGGCAGTGGGCCACATTGCCTTCAGTTTTGGGCCGCATGCGGCCCCTGGGCCGCAGGTTGGACATGCCTGCTCTATAAGGTCCAAGTATGGCCTCATGCTACCAGTAGTGACACTGACCCTAGCCAAATGCAGAAACAGTCAGAAACGATGAGTAGGGAAAAAATGTCAGTGGCCTCCACCTGTAAAACCATTCCTGTTTTGGAGGTCATGTAGATGTTGCCCATCTAGTGCCCTTGTTGGTAAATTAATTAACACCAAAGCAGCTGAAACTAATTAACAACCCCCTCTGCTACTTAACTGACAATATCAAAATCGCAGAAGTTTAATTGACTTGATGCTGTACTTAAAAAGTGTTGCTTTCATTTTATTTGAGCAGTGTACCATACAATGGGTTATGTGTATAGAACACATCTGGGGAGCGTCAGTGATGTCACCACCCGAGGAATACAGGACACACCCAGATAAGCCTTGGAAGCATTTCCCGGTAAACTTCCAACAATACCGACTGCGGTTTAACCACAAAAATGGGGGGAAAAGGTCCTCACCACAAATCAGTCGGGTTCACACAGGCACGTTGGTGTTTTTTCTGGCACCGATTGATTGCTTAGGATTATATGGCAATGTCTAAAATTCAATCTGCTTATATTTTGCCATCCCTGGTTCCTCCCTCCCATCATATGCGCTATTCTCTATGCCAGCGACATACCGGCGGTCGCTTTACGCCCTGAACTCCCTTCCCCTGCGCCCATTCTCCACGGCTGGAAGGCCCCTCAGGGTGGGGAAATTTTTATTTCTCATTTTAGTAATTCAATTCATTTCTAAACAGAAACGAACGGGAAAAAAAAAAAAGCGCGCTGCGGCGAGATTGTACGCCATCCAGTGCTGTATTTTGGCCTAGGCCAACAAGGCCCAGGCCTAGGGTGGCACTTTGCAGGGGGGGCAGCAAAAAAGCCGCCCCCCTCCACCGTAGACACTATTGGCCACTGGTTGCTAGAGCCGCCTCTCTCACCCCCCTCTCTCTCTCTCACTCACCCCCTCTCACCCACCCCCCTCTCTCTTTCATTCCCCCTCCCTCTCTCTTTCATTACCCCTCCCTCTCTCTCATCCCCGTTTTCTCTCTCACCCCTCCTCTCTCTCACCCCTCTTCTCTCTCTCTCACTCACCCCCTCTCACCCACCCCCCTCTCTCTTTCATTCCCCCTCCCTCTCTCTTTCATCCCCCCTCCCTCTCTCTCATCCCCCTTTTCTCTTTCACCCCTCCTCTCTCTCACCCCTCCTCTCTCTCACCCCTCTTCTCTCTCTCTCACTCACCCCCTCTCACCCACCCCCCTCTCTCTTTCATCCCTCCTCCCTCTCTCTCATCCCCCTTTTCTCTCTCACCCCTCCTCTCTCTATCACCCCTCCTCTCTCTCACCCCCCTCTCTCTCTCTCTCTCACTCACCCCCTCTCACCCACCCCCCTCTCTCTTTCATTCCCCCTCCCTCTCTCTCATCCCCGTTTTCTCTCTCACCCCTCCTCTCTCTCACTCACCCCCTCTCACCCACCCCCCTCTCTCTTTCATCCCTCCTCCTTCTCTCTCATCCCCCTTTTCTCTCTCACCCCTCCTCTCTCTATCACCCCTCCTCTCTCTCACCCCTCCTCTCTCTCTCTCACTCACCCCCTCTCACCCACCCCCTCTCTCTTTCATCCCCCTCCCTCTCTCTCATCCCCCTTTTCTCT